>NW_027521442.1:0-83753 GCF_052094955.1 Ictidomys tridecemlineatus
GTTGATGTAGCCCTAAGCAGAGACTGGCGAGAATCACTTTCATGGAAAGGGCCTGCCAAGCTTCCAATAAACTACGAGTTGCCTGCAATCTCAGCAAACACTTTTTCACCCAATCTTGATGATACTTTCAGGTAATGATCAGTACACCAAGCCCACTTGGCTCGCCAAATTTCGTTCTTCTAGGTTAAACCGTTCATTGGCAGTAACCGGTTTCATTTTGAGGTTTCACTCTGTTTTCTCCTATAGGGATACATGTATTTGGAACTCTAAATCAAACACGGTTTGTGCTAGCTCTTTGAAACTTAACACAGTAAAGCAGTTTCAAGTTCTATCTCTGTGGTTTGTTTGCTGTTGATGTAGCCCTAAGCAGAGACTGGCGAGAATCACTTTCATGGAAAGGGCCTGCCAAGCTTCCAAAAAACTACGAGTTGCCTGAAATCTCAGCAAACACTTTTTCACCCAATCTTGATGATACTTGCAGGTAATGATCAGTACACCAAGCCCACTTGGCTCGCCAAATTTCGTTCTTCTAGGTTAAACCGTTCGTTGGCAGTAACCGGTTTCATTTTGAGGTTTCACTCTGTTTTCTCCTATAGGGATACATGTATTTGGAACTCGAAATCAAACACGGTTTGTGCTAGCTCTTTGAAACTTGACACAATAAAGCAGTTTCAAGTTCTATCTCTATGGTTTGTTTGCTGTTGATGTAGCCCTAAGCAGAGACTGGCGAGAATCACTTTCATGGAAAGGGCCTGCCAAGCTTCCAAAAAACTACGAGTTTCCTGAAATATCAGCAAACACTTTTTCACCCAATCTTGATGATACTTTCAGGTAATGATCAGTACACCAAGCCCATTTGGCTCGCCAAATTTCGTTCTTCTAGGTTAAACCGTTCCTTGGCAGTAACCGGTTTCATTTTGAGGTTTCACTCTGTTTTCTCCTATAGGGATACATGTATTTGGAACTCTAAATCAAACACGGTTTGTGCTAGCTCTTTGAAACTTGACACAATAAAGCAGTTTCAAGTTCTACCTCTATGGTTTGTTTGCTTTTGATGTAGCCCTAAGCAGAGACTTGCGAGAATCACTTTCATGGAAAGGGCCTGCCAAGCTTCCACAAAACTACGAGTGGCCTGAAATCTCAGCAAACACTTTTTCACCCAATCTTGATGATACTTTCAGGTAATGATCAGTACACCAAGCCCACTTGGCTCGCCAAATTTCGTTCTTCTAGGTTAAACCGTTCGTTGGCAGTAACCGGTTTCATTTTGAGGTTTCACTCTGTTTTCTCCTATAGGGATACATGTATTTGGAACTCTAAATCAAACACGGTTTGTGCTAGCTCTTTGAAACTTGACACAGTAAAACAGTTTCAAGTTCTACCTCTGTGGTTTGTTTGCTGTTGATGTAGCCCTAAGCAGAGACTGGCGAGAATCACTTTCATGGAAAGGGCCTGCCAAGCTTCCAAAAAACTACGAGTTGCCTGAAATCTCAGCAAACACTTTTTCACCCAATCTAGATGATACTTTCAGGTAATGATCAGTACACCAAGCCCTCTTGGCTCGCCAAATTTCGTTCTTCTAGGTTAAACCGTTCGTTGGCAGTAACCGGTTTCATTTTGAGGTTTCACTCTGTTTTCTCCTATAGGGATACATGTATTTGGAACTCTAAATCAAACACGGTTTGTGCTAGCTCTTTGAAACTTGACACAATAAAGCAGTTTCAAGTTCTATCTCTATGGTTTGTTTGCTGTTGATGTAGCCCTAAGCAGAGACTGGCGAGAATCACTTTCATGGAAAGGGCCTGCCAAGCTTCCAAAAAACTACGAGTTGCCTGAAATCTCAGCAAACACTTTTTCACCCAATCTTGATGATACTTGCAGGTAATGATCAGTACACCAAGCCCAGTTGGCTTGCCAAATTTCGTTCTTCTAGGTTAAACCGTTCGTTGGCAGTAACCGGTTTCATTTTGAGGTTTCACTCTGTTTTCTCCTATAGGGATACATGTATTTGGAACTCTTAATCAAACACGGTTTGTGCTAGCTCTTTGAAACTTGACACAGTAAAGCAGTTTCAAGTTCTATCTCTATGGTTTGTTTGCTGTTGATGTAGCCCTAAGCAGAGACTGGCGAGAATCACTTTCATGGAAAGGGCCTGCCAAGCTTCCACAAAACTACGAGTTGCCTGAAATCTCAGCAAACACTTTTTCACCCAATCTTGATGATACTTTCAGGAAATGATCAGTACACCAAGCCCACTTGGCTCGCCAAATTTCGTTCTTCTAGGTTAAACCGTTCGTTGGCAGTAACCGGTTTCATTTTGAGGTTTCACTCTGTTTTCTCCTATAGGGATACATGTATTTGGAACTCTAAATCAAACACGGTTTGTGCTAGCTCTTTGAAACTTGACACAGTAAAGCAGTTTCAAGTTCTATCTCTATGGTTTGTTTGCTGTTGATATAGCCCTAAGCAGAGACTGGCGAGAATCACTTTCATGGAAAGGGCCTGCCAAGCTTCCAAAAAACTACGAGTTGCCTGAAATCTCAGCAAACACTTTTTCACCCAATCTTGATGATACTTTCAAGTAATGATCAGTACACCAAGCCCACTTGGCTCGCCAAATTTCGTTCTTCTAGGTTAAACCGTTCGTTGGCAGTAACCGGTTTCATTTTGAGGTTTCACTCTGTTTTCTCCTATAGGGATACATGTATTTGGAACTCTAAATCAAACACGGTTTGTGCTAGCTCTTTGAAACTTGACACAATAAAGCAGTTTCAAGTTCTATCTCTATGGTTTGTTTGCTTTTGATGTAGCCCTAAGCAGAGACTGGCGAGAATCACTTTCATGGAAAGGGCCTGCCAAGCTTCCACAAAACTACGAGTTGCCTGCAATCTCAGCAAACACTTTTTCACCCAATCTTGATGATACTTTCAGGTAATGATCAGTACACCAAGCCCAGTTGGCTTGCCAAATTTCGTTCTTCTAGGTTAAACCGTTCGTTGGCAGTAACCGGTTTCATTTTGAGGTTTCACTCTGTTTTCTCCTATAGGGATACATGTATTTGGAACTCTTAATCAAACACGGTTTGTGCTAGCTCTTTGAAACTTGACACAGTAAAGCAGTTTCAAGTTCTATCTCTATGGTTTGTTTGCTGTTGATGTAGCCCTAAGCAGAGACTGGCGAGAATCACTTTCATGGAAAGGGCCTGCCAAGCTTCCACAAAACTACGAGTTGCCTGAAATCTCAGCAAACACTTTTTCACCCAATCTTGATGATACTTTCAGGAAATGATCAGTACACCAAGCCCACTTGGCTCGCCAAATTTCGTTCTTCTAGGTTAAACCGTTCGTTGGCAGTAACCGGTTTCATTTTGAGGTTTCACTCTGTTTTCTCCTATAGGGATACATGTATTTGGAACTCTAAATCAAACACGGTTTGTGCTAGCTCTTTGAAACTTGACACAGTAAAGCAGTTTCAAGTTCTATCTCTATGGTTTGTTTGCTGTTGATGTAGCCCTAAGCAGAGACTGGCGAGAATCACTTTCACGGAAAGGGCCTGCCAAGCTTCCAAAAAACTACGAGTTGCCTGAAATCTCAGCAAACACTTTTTCACCCAATCTTGATGATACTTTCAGGTAATGATCAGTACACCAAGCCCACTTGGCTCGCCAAATTTCGTTCTTCTAGGTTAAACCGTTCGTTGGCAGTAACCGGTTTCATTTTGAGGTTTCACTCTGTTTTCTCCTATAGGGATACATGTATTTGGAACTCTAAATCAAACACGGTTTGTGCTAGCTCTTTGAAACTTGACACAATAAAGCAGTTTCAAGTTCTATCTCTATGGTTTGTTTGCTTTTGATGTAGCCCTAAGCAGAGACTGGCGAGAATCACTTTCATGGAAAGGGCCTGCCAAGCTTCCACAAAACTACGAGTTGCCTGCAATCTCAGCAAACACTTTTTCACCCAATCTTGATGATACTTTCAGGTAATGATCAGTACACCAAGCCCACTTGGCTCGCCAAATTTCGTTCTTCTAGGTTAAACCGTTCGTTGGCAGTATCCGGTTTCATTTTGAGGTTTCACTCTGTTTTCTCCTATAAAGATACATGTATTTGGAACTCTAAATCAAACACGGTTTGTGCTAGCTCTTTGAAACTTGACACAATAAAGCAGTTTCAAGTTCTATCTCTATGGTTTGTTTGCTGTTGATGTAGCCCTAAGCAGAGACTGGCGAGAATCACTTTCATGGAAAGGGCCTGCCAAGCTTCCAATAAACTACGAGTTGCCTGCAATCTCAGCAAACACTTTTTCACCCAATCTTGATGATACTTGCAGGTAATGATCAGTACACCAAGCCCACTTGGCTCGCCAAATTTCGTTCTTCTAGGTTAAATCGTTCGTTGGCAGTAACCGGTTTCATTTTGAGGTTTCACTCTGTTTTCTCCTACAGGGATACATGTATTTGGAACTCTAAATCAAACACGGTTTGTGCTAGCTCTTTGAAACTTAACACAGTAAAGCAGTTTCAAGTTCTATCTCTGTGGTTTGTTTGCTGTTGATGTAGCCCTAAGCAGAGACTGGCGAGAATCACTTTCATGGAAACGGCCTGCCAAGCTTCCAAAAAACTACGAGTTGCCTGAAATCTCAGCAAACACTTTTTCACCCAATCTTGATGATACTTGCAGGTAATGATCAGTACACCAAGCCCACTTGGCTCGCCAAATTTCGTTCTTCTAGGTTAAACCGTTCGTTGGCAGTAACCGGTTTCATTTTGAGGTTTCACTCTGTTTTCTCCTATAGGGATACATGTATTTGGAACTCTAAATCAAACACGGTTTGTGCTAGCTCTTTGAAACTTGACACAATAAAGCAGTTTCAAGTTCTATCTCTATGGTTTGTTTGCTGTTAATGTAGCCCTAAGCAGAGACTGGCGAGAATCACTTTCATGGAAAGGGCCTGCCAAGCTTCCAAAAAACTACGAGTTTCCTGAAATATCAGCAAACACTTTTTCACCCAATCTTGATGATACTTTCAGGTAATGATCAGTACACCAAGCCCATTTGGCTCGCCAAATTTCGTTCTTCTAGGTTAAACCGTTCCTTGGCAGTAACCGGTTTCATTTTGAGGTTTCACTCTGTTTTCTCCTATAGGGATACATGTATTTGGAACTCTAAATCAAACACGGTTTGTGCTAGCTCTTTGAAACTTGACACAATAAAGCAGTTTCAAGTTCTATCTGTATGGTTTGTTTGCTGTTGATGTAGCCCTAAGCAGAGACTGGCGAGAATCACTTTCATGGAAAGGGCCTGCCAAGCTTCCAAAAAACTACGAGTGGCCTGAAATCTCAGCAAACACTTTTTCACCCAATCTTGATGATACTTTCAGGTAATGATCAGTACACCAAGCCCACTTGGCTCGCCAAATTTCGTTCTTCTAGGTTAAACCGTTCGTTGGCAGTAACCGGTTTCATTTTGAGGTTTCACTCTGTTTTCTCCTATAGGGATACATGTATTTGGAACTCTAAATCAAACACGGTTTGTGCTAGCTCTTTGAAACTTGACACAGTAAAACAGTTTCAAGTTCTACCTCTGTGGTTTGTTTGCTGTTGATGTAGCCCTAAGCAGAGACTGGCGAGAATCACTTTCATGGAAAGGGCCTGCCAAGCTTCCAAAAAACTACGAGTTGCCTGAAATCTCAGCAAACACTTTTTCACCCAATCTAGATGATACTTTCAGGTAATGATCAGTACACCAAGCCCTCTTGGCTCGCCAAATTTCGTTCTTCTAGGTTAAACCGTTCGTTGGCAGTAACCGGTTTCATTTTGAGGTTTCACTCTGTTTTCTCCTATAGGGATACATGTATTTGGAACTCTAAATCAAACACGGTTTGTGCTAGCTCTTTGAAACTTGACACAATAAAGCAGTTTCAAGTTCTATCTCTATGGTTTGTTTGCTGTTGATGTAGCCCTAAGCAGAGACTGGCGAGAATCACTTTCATGGAAAGGGCCTGCCAAGCTTCCAAAAAACTACGAGTTGCCTGAAATCTCAGCAAACACTTTTTCACCCAATCTTGATGATACTTGCAGGTAATGATCAGTACACCAAGCCCAGTTGGCTCGCCAAATTTCGTTCTTCTAGGTTAAACCGTTCGTTGGCAGTAACCGGTTTCATTTTGAGGTTTCACTCTGTTTTCTCCTATAGGGATACATGTATTTGGAACTCTTAATCAAACACGGTTTGTGCTAGCTCTTTGAAACTTGACACAGTAAAGCAGTTTCAAGTTCTATCTCTATGGTTTGTTTGCTGTTGATGTAGCCCTAAGCAGAGACTGGCGAGAATCACTTTCATGGAAAGGGCCTGCCAAGCTTCCACAAAACTACGAGTTGCCTGAAATCTCAGCAAACACTTTTTCACCCAATCTTGATGATACTTTCAGGAAATGATCAGTACACCAAGCCCACTTGGCTCGCCAAATTTCGTTCTTCTAGGTTAAACCGTTCGTTGGCAGTAACCGGTTTCATTTTGAGGTTTCACTCTGTTTTCTCCTATAGGGATACATGTATTTGGAACTCTAAATCAAACACGGTTTGTGCTAGCTCTTTGAAACTTGACACAGTAAAGCAGTTTCAAGTTCTATCTCTATGGTTTGTTTGCTGTTGATGTACCCTAAGCAGAGACTGGCGAGAATCACTTTCATGGAAAGGGCCTGCCAAGCTTCCAAAAAACTACGAGTTGCCTGAAATCTCAGCAAACACTTTTTCACCCAATCTTGATGATACTTTCAGGTAATGATCAGTACACCAAGCCCACTTGGCTCGCCAAATTTCGTTCTTCTAGGTTAAACCGTTCCTAGGCAGTAACTGGTTTCATTTTGAGGTTTCACTCTGTTTTCTCCTATAGGGATACATGTATTTGGAACTCTAAATCAAACACGGTTTGTGCTAGCTCTTTGAAACTTGACACAATAAAGCAGTTTCAAGTTCTATCTCTATGGTTTGTTTGCTGTTGATGTAGCCCTAAGCAGAGACTGGCGAGAATCACTTTCATGGAAAGGGCCTGCCAAGCTTCCAAAAAACTACGAGTTGCCTGAAATCTCAGCAAACACTTTTTCACCCAAACTTGATGATACTTGCAGGTAATGATCAGTACACCAAGCCCACTTGGCTCGCCAAATTTCGTTCTTCTAGGTTAAACCGTTCCTTGGCAGTAACCGGTTTCATTTTGAGGTTTCACTCTGTTTTCTCCTATAGGGATACATGTATTTGGAACTCTAAATCAAACACGGTTTGTGCTAGCTCTTTGAAACTTGACACAATAAAGCAGTTTCCAGTTCTATCTCTATGATTTGTTTGCTGTTGATGTCGCCCTAAGCAGAGACTGGCGAGAATCACTTTCATGGAAAGGGCCTGCCAAGCTTCCAAAAAACTACGAGTTGCCTGAAATCTCAGCAAACACTTTTTCACCCAAACTTGATGATACCTGCAGGTAATGATCAGTACACCAAGCCCACTTGGCTCGCCAAATTTCGTTCTTCTAGGTTAAACCGTTCCTTGGCAGTAACCGGTTTCATTTTGAGGTTTCACTCTGTTTTCTCCTATAGGGATACATGTATTTGGAACTCTAAATCAAACACGGTTTGTGCTAGCTCTTTGAAACTTGACACAATAAAGCAGTTTCAAGTTCTATCTCTATGGTTTGTTTGCTGTTGATGTAGCCCTAAGCAGAGACTGGCGAGAATCACTTTCATGGAAAGGGCCTGCCAAGCTTCCAAAAAACTACGAGTTGCCTGAAATCTCAGCAAACACTTTTTCACCCAATCTTGATGATACTTTCAGGTAATGATCAGGACACCACGCCCACTTGGCTCGCCAAATTTCGTTCTTCTAGGTTAAACCGTTCCTTGGCAGTAACCGGTTTCATTTTAAGGTTTCACTCTGTTTTCTCCTATAGGGATACATGTATTTGGAACTCTAAATCAAACACGGTTTGTGCTAGCTCTTTGAAACTTGACACAATAAAGCAGTTTCCAGTTCTATCTCTATGGTTTGTTTGCTGTTGATGTCGCCCTAAGCAGAGACTGGCGAGAATCACTTACATGGAAAGGGCCTGCCAAGCTTCCACAAAACTACGAGTTGCCTGCAATCTCAGCAAACACTTTTTCACCCAATCTTGATGATACTTTCAGGTAATGATCAGTACACCAAGCCCACTTGGCTCGCCAAATTTCGTTCTTCTAGGTTAAACCGTTCGTTGGCAGTAACCGGTTTCATTTTGAGGTTTCACTCTGTTTTCTCCTATAGGGATACATGTATTTGGAACTCTAAATCAAACACGGTTTGTGCTAGCTCTTTGAAACTTGACACAATAAAGCAGTTTCAAGTTCTATCTCTATGGTTTGTTTGCTTTTGATGTAGCCCTAAGCAGAGACTTGCGAGAATCACTTTCATGGAAAGGGCCTGCCAAGCTTCCACAAAACTACGAGTTGCCTGCAATCTCAGCAAACACTTTTTCACCCAATCTTGATGATACTTTCAGGTAATGATCAGTACACCAAGCCCACTTGGCTCGCCAAATTTCGTTCTTCTAGGTTAAACCGTTCGTTGGCAGTAACCGGTTTCATTTTGAGGTTTCACTCTGTTTTCTCCTATAGGGATACATGTATTTGGAACTCTAAATCAAACACGGTTTGTGCTAGCTCTTTGAAACTTGACACAATAAAGCAGTTTCAAGTTCTATCTCTATGATTTGTTTGCTTTTGATGTAGCCCTAAGCAGAGACTTGCGAGAATCACTTTCATGGAAAGGGCCTGCCAAGCTTCCACAAAACTACGAGTTGCCTGCAATCTCAGCAAACACTTTTTCACCCAATCTTGATGATACTTTCAGGTAATGATCAGTACACCAAGCCCACTTGGCTCGCCAAATTTCGTTCTTCTAGGTTAAACCGTTCGTTGGCAGTAACCGGTTTCATTTTGAGGTTTCACTCTGTTTTCTCCTATAAAGATACATGTATTTGGAACTCTGAATCAAACATGGTTTGTGCTAGCTCTTTGAAACTTGACACAATAAAGCAGTTTCAAGTTCTATCTCTATGGTTTGTTTGCTGTTGATGTAGCCCTAAGCAGAGACTGGCGAGAATCACTTTCATGGAAAGGGCCTGCCAAGCTTCCAATAAACTACGAGTTGCCTGAAATCTCAGCAAACACTTTTTCACCCAATCTTGATGATACTTTCAGGTAATGATCAGTACACCAAGCCCACTTGGCTCGCCAAATTTCGTTCTTCTAGGTTAAACCGTTCCTTGGCAGTAACCGGTTTCATTTTGAGGTTTCACTCGGTTTTCTCCTATAGGGATACATGTATTTGGAACTCTAAATCAAACAGGTTTGTGCTAGCTCTTTGAAACTTAACACAGTAAAGCAGTTTCAAGTTCTATCTCTGTGGTTTGTTTGCTGTTGATGTAGCCCTAAGCAGAGACTGGCGAGAATCACTTTCATGGAAAGGGCCTGCCAAGCTTCCAAAAAACTACGAGTTGCCTGAAATCTCAGCAAACACTTTTTCACCCAATATTGATGAAACTCTCAGGTAATGATCAGTGCACCAATCCCACTTGGCTCGCCAAATTTTGTTATTCTAGGTTAAACCGTTCGTTGGCAGTAACCGGTTTCATTTTGAGGTTTCACTCAGTTTTCTCCTATAGAGATACATGTATTTGGAAGTCTAAATCAAACACGGTTTGTGCTAGCTCTATGAAACTTGACACAATAAAGCAGTTTCAAGTTCTATCTCTATGGTTTGTTTGCTGTTGATGTAGCCCTAAGCAGAGACTGGCGAGAATCACTTTCATGGAAAGGGCCTGCCAAGCTTCCAAAAAACTACGAGTTGCCTGAAATCTCAGCAAACACTTTTTCACCCAATCTTGATGATACTTTCAGGTAATGATCAGTACACCAAGCCCACTTGGCTCGCCAAATTTCGTTCTTCTAGGTTAAACAGTTCGTTGGCAGTAACCGGTTTCATTTTGAGGTTTCACTCTGTTTTCTCCTATAGGGATACATGTATTTGGAACTCTAAATCAAACACGGTTTGTGCTAGCTCTTTGAAACTTGACACAATAAAGCAGTTTCAAGTTCTATCTCTATGGTTTGTTTGCTTTTGATGTAGCCCTAAGCAGAGACTTGCGAGAATCACTTTCATGGAAAGGGCCTGCCAAGCTTCCACAAAACTACGAGTTGCCTGAAATCTCAGCAAACACTTTTTCACCCAATCTTGATGATACTTGCAGGTAATGATCAGTACACCAAGCCCACTTGGCTCGCCAAATTTCGTTCTTCTAGGTTAAACCGTTCGTTGGCAGTAACCGGTTTCATTTTGAGATTTCACTCTGTTTTCTCCTATAGGGATACATGTATTTGGAACTCTAAATCAAACACGGTTTGTGCTAGCTCTTTGAAACTTGACACAATAAAGCAGTTTCAAGTTCTATCTCTATGATTTGTTTGCTTTTGATGTAGCCCTAAGCAGAGACTTGCGAGAATCACTTTCATGGAAAGGGCCTGCCAAGCTTCCACAAAACTACGAGTTGCCTGCAATCTCAGCAAACACTTTTTCACCCAATCTTGATGATACTTTCAGGTAATGATCAGTACACCAAGCCCACTTGGCTCGCCAAATTTTGTTCTTCTAGGTTAAACCGTTCGTTGGCAGTAACCGGTTTCATTTTGAGGTTTCACTCAGTTTTCTCCTATAGAGATACATGTATTTGGAAGTCTAAATCAAACACGGTTTGTGCTAGCTCTATGAAACTTGACACAATAAAGCAGTTTCAAGTTCTATCTCTATGGTTTGTTTGCTGTTGATGTAGCCCTAAGCAGAGACTGGCGAGAATCACTTTCATGGAAAGGGCCTGCCAAGCTTCCAAAAAACTACGAGTTGCCTGAAATCTCAGCAAACACTTTTTCACCCAATCTTGATGATACTTTCAGGTAATGATCAGTACACCAAGCCCACTTGGCTCGCCAAATTTCGTTCTTCTAGGTTAAACCGTTCGTTGGCAGTAACCGGTTTCATTTTGAGGTTTCACTCTGTTTTCTCCTATAGGGATACATGTATTTGGAACTCTAAATCAAACACGGTTTGTGCTAGCTCTTTGAAACTTGACACAATAAAGCAGTTTCAAGTTCTATCTCTATGGTTTGTTTGCTTTTGATGTAGCCCTAAGCAGAGACTTGCGAGAATCACTTTCATGGAAAGGGCCTGCCAAGCTTCCACAAAACTACGAGTTGCCTGCAATCTCAGCAAACACTTCTTCACCCAATCTTGATGATACTTTCAGGTAATGATCAGTACACCAAGCCCACTTGGCTCGCCAAATTTCGTTCTTCTAGGTTAAACCGTTCGTTGGCAGTAACCGGTTTCATTTTGAGGTTTCACTCTGTTTTCTCCTATAGGGATACATGTATTTGGAACTCTAAATCAAACACGGTTTGTGCTAGCTCTTTGAAACTTGACACAATAAAGCAGTTTCAAGTTCTATCTCTATGATTTGTTTGCTTTTGATGTAGCCCTAAGCAGAGACTGGCGAGAATCACTTTCATGGAAAGGGCCTGCCAAGCTTCCACAAAACTACGAGTTGCCTGCAATCTCAGCAAACACTTTTTCACCCAATCTTGATGATACTTTCAGGTAATGATCAGTACACCAAGCCCACTTGGCTCGCCAAATTTCGTTCTTCTAGGTTAAACCGTTCGTTGGCAGTAACCGGTTTCATTTTGAGGTTTCACTCTGTTTTCTCCTATAAAGATACATGTATTTGGAACTCTAAATCAAACACGGTTTGTGCTAGCTCTTTGAAACTTGACACAATAAAGCAGTTTCAAGTTCTATCTCTATGGTTTGTTTGCTGTTGATGTAGCCCTAAGCAGAGACTGGCGAGAATCACTTTCATGGAAAGGGCCTGCCAAGCTTCCAATAAACTACGAGTTGCCTGCAATCTCAGCAAACACTTTTTCACCCAATCTTGATGATACTTTCAGGTAATGATCAGTACACCAAGCCCACTTGGCTCGCCAAATTTCGTTCTTCTAGGTTAAACCGTTCGTTGGCAGTAACCGGTTTCATTTTGAGGTTTCACTCTGTTTTCTCCTATAGGGATACATGTATTTGGAACTCTAAATCAAACACGGTTTGTGCTACCTCTTTGAAACTTAACACAGTAAAGCAGTTTCAAGTTCTATCTCTGTGGTTTGTTTGCTGTTGATGTAGCCCTAAGCAGAGACTGGCGAGAATCACTTTCATGGAAACGGCCTGCCAAGCTTCCAAAAAACTACGAGTTGCCTGAAATCTCAGCAAACACTTTTTCACCCAATCTTGATGATACTTGCAGGTAATGATCAGTACACCAAGCCCACTTGGCTCGCCAAATTTCGTTCTTCTAGGTTAAACCGTTCGTTGGCAGTAACCGGTTTCATTTTGAGGTTTCACTCTGTTTTCTCCTATAGGGATACATGTATTTGGAACTCTAAATCAAACACGGTTTGTGCTAGCTCTTTGAAACTTGACACAATAAAGCAGTTTCAAGTTCTATCTCTATGGTTTGTTTGCTGTTGATGTAGCCCTAAGCAGAGACTGGCGAGAATCACTTTCATGGAAAGGGCCTGCCAAGCTTCCAAAAAACTACGAGTTTCCTGAAATATCAGCAAACACTTTTTCACCCAATCTTGATGATACTTTCAGGTAATGATCAGTACACCAAGCCCATTTGGCTCGCCAAATTTCGTTCTTCTAGGTTAAACCGTTCCTTGGCAGTAACCGGTTTCATTTTGAGGTTTCACTCTGTTTTCTCCTATAGGGATACATGTATTTGGAACTCTAAATCAAACACGGTTTGTGCTAGCTCTTTGAAACTTGACACAATAAAGCAGTTTCAAGTTCTATCTCTATGGTTTGTTTGCTTTTGATGTAGCCCTAAGCAGAGACTTGCGAGAATCACTTTCATGGAAAGGGCCTGCCAAGCTTCCACAAAACTACGAGTTGCCTGCAATCTCAGCAAACACTTTTTCACCCAATCTTGATGATACTTTCAGGTAATGATCAGTACACCAAGCCCACTTGGCTCGCCAAATTTCGTTCTTCTAGGTTAAACCGTTCGTTGGCAGTAACTGGTTTCATTTTGAGGTTTCACTCTGTTTTCTCCTATAGGGATACATGTATTTGGAACTCTAAATCAAACACGGTTTGTGCTAGCTCTTTGAAACTTGACACAATAAAGCAGTTTCAAGTTCTATCTCTATGATTTGTTTGCTTTTGATGTAGCCCTAAGCAGAGACTTGCGAGAATCACTTTCATGGAAAGGGCCTGCCAAGCTTCCACAAAACTACGAGTTGCCTGCAATCTCAGCAAACACTTTTTCACCCAATCTTGATGATACTTTCAGGTAATGATCAGTACACCAAGCCCACTTGGCTCGCCAAATTTCGTTCTTCTAGGTTAAACCGTTCGTTGGCAGTAACCGGTTTCATTTTGAGGTTTCACTCTGTTTTCTCCTATAAAGATACATGTATTTGGAACTCTGAATCAAACACGGTTTGTGCTAGCTCTTTGAAACTTGACACAATAAAGCAGTTTCAAGTTCTATCTCTATGGTTTGTTTGCTGTTGATGTAGCCCTAAGCAGAGACTGGCGAGAATCACTTTCATGGAAAGGGCCTGCCAAGCTTCCAATAAACTACGAGTTGCCTGCAATCTCAGCAAACACTTTTTCACCCAATCTTGATGATACTTTCAGGTAATGATCAGTACACCAAGCCCACTTGGCTCGCCAAATTTCGTTCTTCTAGGTTAAACCGTTCCTTGGCAGTAACCGGTTTCATTTTGAGGTTTCACTCTGTTTTCTCCTATAGGGATACATGTATTTGGAACTCTAAATCAAACAGGTTTGTGCTAGCTCTTTGAAACTTAACACAGTAAAGCAGTTTCAAGTTCTATCTCTGTGGTTTGTTTGCTGTTGATGTAGCCCTAAGCAGAGACTGGCGAGAATCACTTTCATGGAAAGGGCCTGCCAAGCTTCCAAAAAACTACGAGTTGCCTGAAATCTCAGCAAACACTTTTTCACCCAATATTGATGAAACTCTCAGGTAATGATCAGTGCACCAATCCCACTTGGCTCGCCAAATTTTGTTCTTCTAGGTTAAACCGTTCGTTGGCAGTAACCGGTTTCATTTTGAGGTTTCACTCAGTTTTCTCCTATAGAGATACATGTATTTGGAACTCTAAATCAAACACGGTTTGTGCTAGCTCTTTGAAACTTAACACAGTAAAGCAGTTTCAAGTTCTATCTCTGTGGTTTGTTTGCTGTTGATGTAGCCCTAAGCAGAGACTGGCGAGAATCACTTTCATGGAAACGGCCTGCCAAGCTTCCAAAAAACTACGAGTTGCCTGCAATCTCAGCAAACACTTCTTCACCCAATCTTGATGATACTTTCAGGTAATGATCAGTACACCAAGCCCACTTGGCTCGCCAAATTTCGTTCTTCTAGGTTAAACCGTTCGTTGGCAGTAACCGGTTTCATTTTGAGGTTTCACTCTGTTTTCTCCTATAGGGATACATGTATTTGGAACTCTAAATCAAACACGGTTTGTGCTAGCTCTTTGAAACTTGACACAATAAAGCAGTTTCAAGTTCTATCTCTATGATTTGTTTGCTTTTGATGTAGCCCTAAGCAGAGACTTGCGAGAATCACTTTCATGGAAAGGGCCTGCCAAGCTTCCACAAAACTACGAGTTTCCTGCAATCTCAGCAAACACTTTTTCACCCAATCTTGATGATACTTTCAGGTAATGATCAGTACACCAAGCCCACTTGGCTCGCCAAATTTCGTTCTTCTAGGTTAAACCGTTCGTTGGCAGTAACCGGTTTCATTTTGAGGTTTCACTCTGTTTTCTCCTATAAAGATACATGTATTTGGAACTCTAAATCAAACACGGTTTGTGCTAGCTCTTTGAAACTTGACACAATAAAGCAGTTTCAAGTTCTATCTCTATGGTTTGTTTGCTGTTGATGTAGCCCTAAGCAGAGACTGGCGAGAATCACTTTCATGGAAAGGGCCTGCCAAGCTTCCAATAAACTACGAGTTGCCTGCAATCTCAGCAAACACTTTTTCACCCAATCTTGATGATACTTTCAGGTAATGATCAGTACACCAAGCCCACTTGGCTCGCCAAATTTCGTTCTTCTAGGTTAAACCGTTCGTTGGCAGTAACCGGTTTCATTTTGAGGTTTCACTCTGTTTTCTCCTATAGGGATACATGTATTTGGAACTCTAAATCAAACACGGTTTGTGCTACCTCTTTGAAACTTAACACAGTAAAGCAGTTTCAAGTTCTATCTCTGTGGTTTGTTTGCTGTTGATGTAGCCCTAAGCAGAGACTGGCGAGAATCACTTTCATGGAAACGGCCTGCCAAGCTTCCAAAAAACTACGAGTTGCCTGAAATCTCAGCAAACACTTTTTCACCCAATCTTGATGATACTTGCAGGTAATGATCAGTACACCAAGCCCACTTGGCTCGCCAAATTTCGTTCTTCTAGGTTAAACCGTTCGTTGGCAGTAACCGGTTTCATTTTGAGGTTTCACTCTGTTTTCTCCTATAGGGATACATGTATTTGGAACTCTAAATCAAACACGGTTTGTGCTACCTCTTTGAAACTTGACACAATAAAGCAGTTTCAAGTTCTATCTCTATGGTTTGTTTGCTGTTGATGTAGCCCTAAGCAGAGACTGGCGAGAATCACTTTCATGGAAAGGGCCTGCCAAGCTTCCAAAAAACTACGAGTTACCTGAAATATCAGCAAACACTTTTTCACCCAATCTTGATGATACTTTCAGGTAATGATCAGTACACCAAGCCCATTTGGCTCGCCAAATTTCGTTGTTCTAGGTTAAACCGTTCCTTGGCAGTAACCGGTTTCATTTTGAGGTTTCACTCTGTTTTCTCCTATAGGGATACATGTATTTGGAACTCTAAATCAAACACGGTTTGTGCTAGCTCTTTGAAACTTGACACAATAAAGCAGTTTCAAGTTCTATCTCTATGGTTTGTTTGCTGTTGATGTAGCCCTAAGCAGAGACTGGCGAGAATCACTTTCATGGAAAGGGCCTGCCAAGCTTCCAAAAAACTACGAGTTGCCTGAAATCTCAGCAAACACTTTTTCACCCAATCTTGATGATACTTTCAGGTAATGATCAGTACACCAAGCCCACTTGGCTCGCCAAATTTCGTTCTTCTAGGTTAAACCGTTCCTTGGCAGTAACCGGTTTCATTTTGAGGTTTCACTCTGTTTTCTCCTATAGGGATACATGTATTTGGAACTCTAAATCAAACACGGTTTGTGCTAGCTCTTTGAAACTTGACACAGTAAAACAGTTTCAAGTTCTACCTCTGTGGTTTGTTTGCTGTTGATGTAGCCCTAAGCAGAGACTGGCGAGAATCACTTTCATGGAAAGGGCCTGCCAAGCTTCCAAAAAACTACGAGTTGCCTGAAATCTCAGCAAACACTTTTTCACCCAATCTAGATGATACTTTCAGGTAATGATCAGTACACCAAGCCCTCTTGGCTTGCCAAATTTCGTTCTTCTAGGTTAAACCGTTCGTTGGCAGTAACCGGTTTCATTTTGAGGTTTCACTCTGTTTTCTCCTATAGGGATACATGTATTTGGAACTCTAAATCAAACACGGTTTGTGCTAGCTCTTTGAAACTTGACACAATAAAGCAGTTTCAAGTTCTATCTCTATGGTTTGTTTGCTGTTGATGTAGCCCTAAGCAGAGACTGGCGAGAATCACTTTCATGGAAAGGGCCTGCCAAGCTTCCAAAAAACTACGAGTTGCCTGAAATCTCAGCAAACACTTTTTCACCCAATCTTGATGATACTTGCAGGTAATGATCAGTACACCAAGCCCAGTTGGCTCGCCAAATTTCGTTCTTCTAGGTTAAACCGTTCGTTGGCAGTAACCGGTTTCATTTTGAGGTTTCACTCTGTTTTCTCCTATAGGGATACATGTATTTGGAACTCTTAATCAAACACGGTTTGTGCTAGCTCTTTGAAACTTGACACAGTAAAGCAGTTTCAAGTTCTATCTCTATGGTTTGTTTGCTGTTGATGTAGCCCTAAGCAGAGACTGGCGAGAATCACTTTCATGGAAAGGGCCTGCCAAGCTTCCACAAAACTACGAGTTGCCTGAAATCTCAGCAAACACTTTTTCACCCAATCTTGATGATACTTTCAGGAAATGATCAGTACACCAAGCCCACTTGGCTCGCCAAATTTCGTTCTTCTAGGTTAAACCGTTCGTTGGCAGTAACCGGTTTCATTTTGAGGTTTCACTCTGTTTTCTCCTATAGGGATACATGTATTTGGAACTCTAAATCAAACACGGTTTGTGCTAGCTCTTTGAAACTTGACACAGTAAAGCAGTTTCAAGTTCTATCTCTATGGTTTGTTTGCTGTTGATGTAGCCCTAAGCAGAGACTGGCGAGAATCACTTTCATGGAAAGGGCCTGCCAAGCTTCCAAAAAACTACGAGTTGCCTGAAATCTCAGCAAACACTTTTTCACCCAATCTTGATGATACTTTCAGGTAATGATCAGTACACCAAGCCCACTTGGCTCGCCAAATTTCGTTCTTCTAGGTTAAACCGTTCCTAGGCAGTAACTGGTTTCATTTTGAGGTTTCACTCTGTTTTCTCCTATAGGGATACATGTATTTGGAACTCTAAATCAAACACGGTTTGTGCTAGCTCTTTGAAACTTGACACAATAAAGCAGTTTCAAGTTCTATCTCTATGGTTTGTTTGCTGTTGATGTAGCCCTAAGCAGAGACTGGCGAGAATCACTTTCATGGAAAGGGCCTGCCAAGCTTCCAAAAAACTACGAGTTGCCTGAAATCTCAGCAAACACTTTTTCACCCAATCTTGATGATACTTGCAGGTAATGATCAGTACACCAAGCCCACTTGGCTCGCCAAATTTTGTTCTTCTAGGTTTAACCGTTCCTTGGCAGTAACCGGTTTCATTTTGAGGTTTCACTCTGTTTTCTCCTATAGGGATACATGTATTTGGAACTCTAAATCAAACACGGTTTGTGCTAGCTCTTTGAAACTTGACACAATAAAGCAGTTTCAAGTTCTATCTCTATGGTTTGTTTGCTGTTGATGTAGCCCTAAGCAGAGACTGGCGAGAATCACTTTCATGGAAAGGGCCTGCCAAGCTTCCAAAAAACTACGAGTTGCCTGAAATCTCAGCAAACACTTTTTCACCCAATCTTGATGATACTTTCAGGTAATGATCAGTACACCACGCCCACTTGGCTCGCCAAATTTCGTTCTTCTAGGTTAAACCGTTCCTTGGCAGTAACCGGTTTCATTTTGAGGTTTCACTCTGTTTTCTCCTATAGGGATACATGTATTTGGAACTCTAAATCAAACACGGTTTGTGCTAGCTCTTTGAAACTTGACACAATAAAGCAGTTTCCAGTTCTATCTCTATGGTTTGTTTGCTGTTGATGTCGCCCTAAGCAGAGACTGGCGAGAATCACTTTAATGGAAAGGGCCTGCCAAGCTTCCAAAAAACTACGAGTTGCCTGAAATCTCAGCAAACACTTTTTCACCCAAACTTGATGATACTTGCAGGTAATGATGAGTACACCAAGCCCACTTGGCTCGCCAAATTTCGTTCTTCTAGGTTAAACCGTTCCTTGGCAGTAACTGGTTTCATTTTGAGGTTTCACTCTGTTTTCTCCTATAGGGATACATGTATTTGGAACTCTAAATCAAACACGGTTTGTGCTAGCTCTTTGAAACTTGACACAATAAAGCAGTTTCCAGTTCTATCTCTATGGTTTGTTTGCTGTTGATGTCGCCCTAAGCAGAGACTGGCGAGAATCACTTTCATGGAATGGGCCTGCCAAGCTTCCAAAAAACTACGAGTTGCCTGAAATCTCAGCAAACACTTTTTCACCCAATCTTGATGATACTTTCAGGTAATGATCAGTACACCAAGCCCACTTGGCTCGCCAAATTTCGTTCTTCTAGGTTAAACCGTTCGTTGGCAGTAACAGTTTTCATTTTGAGGTTTCACTCTGTTTTCTCCTATAGGGATACATGTATTTGGAACTCTAAATCAAACATGGTTTGTGCTAGCTTTTTGAAACTTGACACAATAAAGCAGTTTCAAGTTCTATCTGTATGGTTTGTTTGCTGTTGATGTAGCCCTAAGCAGAGACTGGCGAGAATCACTTTCATGGAAAGGGCCTGCCAAGCTTCCAAAAAACTACGAGTTGCCTGAAATCTCAGCAAACACTTTTTCACCCAATATTGATGAAACTCTCAGGTAATGATCAGTGCCCCAATCCCACTTGGCTCGCCAAATTTTGTTCTTCTAGGTTAAACCGTTCGTTGGTAGTTACCAGTTTCATTTTGAGGTTTCACTCAGTTTTCTCCTATAGAGATACATGTATTTGGAAGTCTAAATCAAACACGGTTTGTGCTAGCTCTATGAAACTTGACACAATAAAGCAGTTTCAAGTTCTATCTCTATGGTTTGTTTGCTGTTGATGTAGCCCTAAGCAGAGACTGGCGAGAATCACTTTCATGGAAAGGGCCTGCCAAGCTTCCAAAAAACTACGAGTTGCCTGAAATCTCAGCAAACACTTTTTCACCCAATCTTGATGATACTTTCAGGTAATGATCAGTACACCAAGACCACTTGGCTCGCCAAATTTCGTTCTTCTAGGTTAAACCGTTCGTTGGCAGTAACCGGGTTCATTTTGAGGTTTCACTCTGTTTTCTCCTATAGGGATACATGTATTTGGAACTCTAAATCAAACACGGTTTGTGCTAGCTCTTTGAAACTTGACACAATAAAGCAGTTTCAAGTTCTATCTCTATGGTTTGTTTGCTTTTGATGTAGCCCTAAGCAGAGACTTGCGAGAATCACTTTCATGGAAAGGGCCTGCCAAGCTTCCACAAAACTACGAGTTGCCTGCAATCTCAGCAAACACTTTTTCACCCAATCTTGATGATACTTTCAGGTAATGATCAGTACACCAAGCCCACTTGGCTCGCCAAATTTCGTTCTTCTAGGTTAAACCGTTCGTTGGCAGTAACCGGTTTCATTTTGAGGTTTCACTCTGTTTTCTCCTATAAAGATACATGTATTTGGAACTCTAAATCAAACACGGTTTGTGCTAGCTCTTTGAAACTTGACACAATAAAGCAGTTTCAAGTTCTATCTCTATGGTTTGTTTGCTGTTGATGTAGCCCTAAGCAGAGACTGGCGAGAATCACTTTCATGGAAAGGGCCTGCCAAGCTTCCAATAAACTACGAGTTGCCTGCAATCTCAGCAAACACTTTTTCACCCAATCTTGATGATACTTTCAGGTAATGATCAGTACACCAAGCCCATTTGGCTCGCCAAATTTCGTTCTTCTAGGTTAAACCGTTCGTTGGCAGTAACCGGTTTCATTTTGAGGTTTCACTCAGTTTTCTCCTATAGGGATACATGTATTTGGAACTCTAAATCAAACACGGTTTGTGCTACCTCTTTGAAACTTGACACAATAAAGCAGTTTCAAGTTCTATCTCTATGATTTGTTTGCTTTTGATGTAGCCCTAAGCAGAGACTTGCGAGAATCACTTTCATGGAAAGGGCCTGCCAAGCTTCCACAAAACTACGAGTTGCCTGCAATCTCAGCAAACACTTTTTCACCCAATCTTGATGATACTTTCAGGTAATGATCAGTACACCAAGCCCACTTGGCTCGCCAAATTTCGTTCTTCTAGGTTAAACCGTTCGTTGGCAGTAACCGGTTTCATTTTGAGGTTTCACTCTGTTTTCTCCTATAAAGATACATGTATTTGGAACTCTGAATCAAACACGGTTTGTGCTAGCTCTTTGAAACTTGACACAATAAAGCAGTTTCAAGTTCTATCTCTATGGTTTGTTTGCTGTTGATGTAGCCCTAAGCAGAGACTGGCGAGAATCACTTTCATGGAAAGGGCCTGCCAAGCTTCCAATAAACTACGAGTTGCCTGCAATCTCAGCAAACACTTTTTCACCCAATCTTGATGATACTTTCAGGTAATGATCAGTACACCAAGCCCACTTGGCTCGCCAAATTTCGTTCTTCTAGGTTAAACCGTTCCTTGGCAGTAACCGGTTTCATTTTGAGGTTTCACTCTGTTTTCTCCTATAGGGATACATGTATTTGGAACTCTAAATCAAACAGGTTTGTGCTAGCTCTTTGAAACTTAACACAGTAAAGCAGTTTCAAGTTCTATCTCTGTGGTTTGTTTGCTGTTGATGTAGCCCTAAGCAGAGACTGGCGAGAATCACTTTCATGGAAACGGCCTGCCAAGCTTCCAAAAAACTACGAGTTGCCTGAAATCTCAGCAAACACTTTTTCACCCAATATTGATGAAACTCTCAGGTAATGATCAGTGCACCAATCCCACTTGGCTCGCCAAATTTTGTTCTTCTAGGTTAAACCGTTCGTTGGCAGTAACCGGTTTCATTTTGAGGTTTCACTCAGTTTTCTCCTATAGAGATACATGTATTTGGAAGTCTAAATCAAACACGGTTTGTGCTAGCTCTATGAAACTTGACACAATAAAGCAGTTTCAAGTTCTATCTCTATGGTTTGTTTGCTGTTGATGTAGCACTAAGCAGAGACTGGCGAGAATCACTTTCATGGAAAGGGCCTGCCAAGCTTCCAAAAAACTACGAGTTGCCTGAAATCTCAGCAAACACTTTTTCACCCAATCTTGATGATACTTTCAGGTAATGATCAGTACACCAAGCCCACTTGGCTCGCCAAATTTCGTTCTTCTAGGTTAAACCGTTCGTTGGCAGTAACCGGTTTCATTTTGAGGTTTCACTCTGTTTTCTCCTATAGGGATACATGTATTTGGAACTCTAAATCAAACACGGTTTGTGCTAGCTCTTTGAAACTTGACACAATAAAGCAGTTTCAAGTTCTATCTCTATGGTTTGTTTGCTTTTGATGTAGCCCTAAGCAGAGACTTGCGAGAATCACTTTCATGGAAAGGGCCTGCCAAGCTTCCACAAAACTACGAGTTGCCTGCAATCTCAGCAAACACTTTTTCACCCAATCTTGATGATACTTTCAGGTAATGATCAGTACACCAAGCCCACTTGGCTCGCCAAATTTTGTTCTTCTAGGTTAAACCGTTCGTTGGCAGTAACCGGTTTCATTTTGAGGTTTCACTCAGTTTTCTCCTATAGAGATACATGTATTTGGAAGTCTAAATCAAACACGGTTTGTGCTAGCTCTATGAAACTTGACACAATAAAGCAGTTTCAAGTTCTATCTCTATGGTTTGTTTGCTGTTGATGTAGCCCTAAGCAGAGACTGGCGAGAATCACTTTCATGGAAAGGGCCTGCCAAGCTTCCAAAAAACTACGAGTTGCCTGAAATCTCAGCAAACACTTTTTCACCCAATCTTGATGATACTTTCAGGTAATGATCAGTACACCAAGCCCACTTGGCTCGCCAAATTTCGTTCTTCTAGGTTAAACCGTTCGTTGGCAGTAACCGGTTTCATTTTGAGGTTTCACTCTGTTTTCTCCTATAGGGATACATGTATTTGGAACTCTAAATCAAACATGGTTTGTGCTAGCTCTTTGAAACTTGACACAATAAAGCAGTTTCAAGTTCTATCTCTATGGTTTGTTTGCTTTTGATGTAGCCCTAAGCAGAGACTGGCGAGAATCACTTTCATGGAAAGGGCCTGCCAAGCTTCCACAAAACTACGAGTTGCCTGCAATCTCAGCAAACACTTCTTCACCCAATCTTGATGATACTTTCAGGTAATGATCAGTACACCAAGCCCACTTGGCTCGCCAAATTTCGTTCTTCTAGGTTAAACCGTTCGTTGGCAGTAACCGGTTTCATTTTGAGGTTTCACTCTGTTTTCTCCTATAGGGATACATGTATTTGGAACTCTAAATCAAACACGGTTTGTGCTAGCTCTTTGAAACTTGACACAATAAAGCAGTTTCAAGTTCTATCTCTATGATTTGTTTGCTTTTGATGTAGCCCTAAGCAGAGACTTGCGAGAATCACTTTCATGGAAAGGGCCTGCCAAGCTTCCACAAAACTACGAGTTGCCTGCAATCTCAGCAAACACTTTTTCACCCAATCTTGATGATACTTTCAGGTAATGATCAGTACACCAAGCCCACTTGGCTCGCCAAATTTCGTTCTTCTAGGTTAAACCGTTCGTTGGCAGTAACCGGTTTCATTTTGAGGTTTCACTCTGTTTTCTCCTATAAAGATACATGTATTTGGAACTCTAAATCAAACACGGTTTGTGCTAGCTCTTTGAAACTTGACACAATAAAGCAGTTTCAAGTTCTATCTCTATGGTTTGTTTGCTGTTGATGTAGCCCTAAGCAGAGACTGGCGAGAATCACTTTCATGGAAAGGGCCTGCCAAGCTTCCAATAAACTACGAGTTGCCTGCAATCTCAGCAAACACTTTTTCACCCAATCTTGATGATACTTTCAGGTAATGATCAGTACACCAAGCCCACTTGGCTCGCCAAATTTCGTTCTTCTAGGTTAAACCGTTCGTTGGCAGTAACCGGTTTCATTTTGAGGTTTCACTCTGTTTTCTCCTATAGGGATACATGTATTTGGAACTCTAAATCAAACACGGTTTGTGCTACCTCTTTGAAACTTTACACAGTAAAGCAGTTTCAAGTTCTATCTCTGTGGTTTGTTTGCTGTTGATGTAGCCCTAAGCAGAGACTGGCGAGAATCACTTTCATGGAAACGGCCTGCCAAGCTTCCAAAAAACTACGAGTTGCCTGAAATCTCAGCAAACACTTTTTCACCCAATCTTGATGATACTTGCAGGTAATGATCAGTACACCAAGCCCACTTGGCTCGCCAAATTTCGTTCTTCTAGGTTAAACCGTTCGTTGGCAGTAACCGGTTTCATTTTGAGGTTTCACTCTGTTTTCTCCTATAGGGATACATGTATTTGGAACTCTAAATCAAACACGGTTTGTGCTACCTCTTTGAAACTTGACACAATAAAGCAGTTTCAAGTTCTATCTCTATGGTTTGTTTGCTGTTGATGTAGCCCTAAGCAGAGACTGGCGAGAATCACTTTCATGGAAAGGGCCTGCCAAGCTTCCAAAAAACTACGAGTTTCCTGAAATATCAGCAAACACTTTTTCACCCAATCTTGATGATACTTTCAGGTAATGATCAGTACACCAAGCCCATTTGGCTCGCCAAATTTCGTTCTTCTAGGTTAAACCGTTCCTTGGCAGTAACCGGTTTCATTTTGAGGTTTCACTCTGTTTTCTCCTATAGGGATACATGTATTTGGAACTCTAAATCAAACACGGTTTGTGCTAGCTCTTTGAAACTTGACACAATAAAGCAGTTTCAAGTTCTATCTGTATGGTTTGTTTGCTGTTGATGTAGCCCTAAGCAGAGACTGGCGAGAATCACTTTCATGGAAAGGGCCTGCCAAGCTTCCAAAAAACTACGAGTTGCCTGAAATCTCAGCAAACACTTTTTCACCCAATCTTGATGATACTTTCAGGTAATGATCAGTACACCAAGCCCACTTGGCTCGCCAAATTTCTTTCTTCTAGGTTAAACCGTTCCTTGGCAGTAACCGGTTTCATTTTGAGGTTTCACTCTGTTTTCTCCTATAGGGATACATGTATTTGGAACTCTAAATCAAACACGGTTTGTGCTAGCTCTTTGAAACTTGACACAGTAAAACAGTTTCAAGTTCTACCTCTGTGGTTTGTTTGCTGTTGATGTAGCCCTAAGCAGAGACTGGCGAGAATCACTTTCATGGAAAGGGCCTGCCAAGCTTCCAAAAAACTACGAGTTGCCTGAAATCTCAGCAAACACTTTTTCACCCAATCTAGATGATACTTTCAGGTAATGATCAGTACACCAAGCCCTCTTGGCTTGCCAAATTTCGTTCTTCTAGGTTAAACCGTTCGTTGGCAGTAACCGGTTTCATTTTGAGGTTTCACTCTGTTTTCTCCTATAGGGATACATGTATTTGGAACTCTAAATCAAACACGGTTTGTGCTAGCTCTTTGAAACTTGACACAATAAAGCAGTTTCAAGTTCTATCTCTATGGTTTGTTTGCTGTTGATGTCGCCCTAAGCAGAGACTGGCGAGAATCACTTTCATGGAAAGGGCCTGCCAAGCTTCCAAAAAACGACGAGTTGCCTGAAATCTCAGCAAACACTTTTTCACCCAATCTTGATGATACTTGCAGGTAATGATCAGTACACCAAGCCCAGTTGGCTCGCCAAATTTCGTTCTTCTAGGTTAAACCGTTCGTTGGCAGTAACCGGTTTCATTTTGAGGTTTCACTCTGTTTTCTCCTATAGGGATACATGTATTTGGAACTCTTAATCAAACACGGTTTGTGCTAGCTCTTTGAAACTTGACACAGTAAAGCAGTTTCAAGTTCTATCTCTATGGTTTGTTTGCTGTTGATGTAGCCCTAAGCAGAGACTGGCGAGAATCACTTTCATGGAAAGGGCCTGCCAAGCTTCCACAAAACTACGAGTTGCCTGAAATCTCAGCAAACACTTTTTCACCCAATCTTGATGATACTTTCAGGAAATGATCAGTACACCAAGCCCACTTGGCTCGCCAAATTTCGTTCTTCTAGGTTAAACCGTTCGTTGGCAGTAACCGGTTTCATTTTGAGGTTTCACTCTGTTTTCTCCTATAGGGATACATGTATTTGGAACTCTAAATCAAACACGGTTTGTGCTAGCTCTTTGAAACTTGACACAGTAAAGCAGTTTCAAGTTCTATCTCTATGGTTTGTTTGCTGTTGATGTAGCCCTAAGCAGAGACTGGCGAGAATCACTTTCATGGAAAGGGCCTGCCAAGCTTCCAAAAAACTACGAGTTGCCTGAAATCTCAGCAAACACTTTTTCACCCAATCTTGATGATACTTTCAGGTAATGATCAGTACACCAAGCCCACTTGGCTCGCCAAATTTCGTTCTTCTAGGTTAAACCGTTCCTAGGCAGTAACTGGTTTCATTTTGAGGTTTCACTCTGTTTTCTCCTATAGGGATACATGTATTTGGAACTCTAAATCAAACACGGTTTGTGCTAGCTCTTTAAAACTTGACACAATAAAGCAGTTTCAAGTTCTATCTCTATGGTTTGTTTGCTGTTGATGTAGCCCTAAGCAGAGACTGGCGAGAATCACTTTCATGGAAAGGGCCTGCCAAGCTTCCAAAAAACTACGAGTTGCCTGAAATCTCAGCAAACACTTTTTCACCCAATCTTGATGATACTTGCAGGTAATGATCAGTACACCAAGCCCACTTGGCTCGCCAAATTTTGTTCTTCTAGGTTTAACCGTTCCTTGGCAGTAACCGGTTTCATTTTGAGGTTTCACTCTGTTTTCTCCTATAGGGATACATGTATTTGGAACTCTAAATCAAACACGGTTTGTGCTAGCTCTTTGAAACTTGACACAATAAAGCAGTTTCAAGTTCTATCTCTATGGTTTGTTTGCTGTTGATGTAGCTCTAAGCAGAGACTGGCGAGAATCACTTTCATGGAAAGGGCCTGCCAAGCTTCCAAAAAACTACGAGTTGCCTGAAATCTCAGCAAACACTTTTTCACCCAATCTTGATGATACTTTCAGGTAATGATCAGTACACCACGCCCACTTGGCTCGCCAAATTTCGTTCTTCTAGGTTAAACCGTTCCTTGGCAGTAACCGGTTTCATTTTGAGGTTTCACTCTGTTTTCTCCTATAGGGATACATGTATTTGGAACTCTAAATCAAACACGGTTTGTGCTAGCTCTTTGAAACTTGACACAATAAAGCAGTTTCCAGTTCTATCTCTATGGTTTGTTTGCTGTTGATGTCGCCCTAAGCAGAGACTGGCGAGAATCACTTTAATGGAAAGGGCCTGCCAAGCTTCCAAAAAACTACGAGTTGCCTGAAATCTCAGCAAACACTTTTTCACCCAAACTTGATGATACTTGCAGGTAATGATCAGTACACCAAGCCCACTTGGCTCGCCAAATTTCGTTCTTCTAGGTTAAACCGTTCCTTGGCAGTAACTGGTTTCATTTTGAGGTTTCACTCTGTTTTCTCCTATAGGGATACATGTATTTGGAACTCTAAATCAAACACGGTTTGTGCTAGCTCTTTGAAACTTGACACAATAAAGCAGTTTCAAGTTCTATCTCTATGGTTTGTTTGCTGTTGATGTAGCCCTAAGCAGAGACTGGCGAGAATCACTTTCATGGAAAGGGCCTGCCAAGCTTCCAAAAAACTACGAGTTGCCTGAAATCTCAGCAAACACTTTTTCACCCAATCTTGATGATACTTTCAGGTAATGATCAGTACACCACGCCCACTTGGCTCGCCAAATTTCGTTCTTCTAGGTTAAACCGTTCCTTGGCAGTAACCGGTTTCATTTTGAGGTTTCACTCTGTTTTCTCCTATAGGGATACATGTATTTGGAACTCTAAATCAAACACGGTTTGTGCTAGCTCTTTGAAACTTGACACAATAAAGCAGTTTCCAGTTCTATCTCTATGGTTTGTTTGCTGTTGATGTCGCCCTAAGCAGAGACTGGCGAGAATCACTTTCATGGAAAGGGCCTACCAAGCTTCCAAAAAACTACGAGTTGCCTGAAATCTCAGCAAACACTTTTTCACCCAATCTTGATGATACTTTCAGGTAATGATCAGTACACCAAGCCCACTTGGCTCGCCAAATTTCGTTCTTCTAGGTTAAACCGTTCGTTGGCAGTAACAGTTTTCATTTTGAGGTTTCACTCTGTTTTCTCCTATAGGGATACATGTATTTGGAACTCTAAATCAAACATGGTTTGTGCTAGCTTTTTGAAACTTGACACAATAAAGCAGTTTCAAGTTCTATCTGTATGGTTTGTTTGCTGTTGATGTAGCCCTAAGCAGAGACTGGCGAGAATCACTTTCATGGAAAGGGCCTGCCAAGCTTCCAAAAAACTACGAGTTGCCTGAAATCTCAGCAAACACTTTTTCACCCAATATTGATGAAACTCTCAGGTAATGATCAGTGCCCCAATCCCACTTGGCTCGCCAAATTTTGTTCTTCTAGGTTAAACCGTTCGTTGGTAGTTACCAGTTTCATTTTGAGGTTTCACTCAGTTTTCTCCTATAGAGATACATGTATTTGGAAGTCTAAATCAAACACGGTTTGTGCTAGCTCTATGAAACTTGACACAATAAAGCAGTTTCAAGTTCTATCTCTATGGTTTGTTTGCTGTTGATGTAGCCCTAAGCAGAGACTGGCGAGAATCACTTTCATGGAAAGGGCCTGCCAAGCTTCCAAAAAACTACGAGTTGCCTGAAATCTCAGCAAACACTTTTTCACCCAATCTTGATGATACTTTCAGGTAATGATCAGTACACCAAGCCCACTTGGCTCGCCAAATTTCGTTCTTCTAGGTTAAACCGTTCGTTGGCAGTAACCGGTTTCATTTTGAGGTTTCACTCTGTTTTCTCCTATAGGGATACATGTATTTGGAACTCTAAATCAAACACGGTTTGTGCTAGCTCTTTGAAACTTGACACAATAAAGCAGTTTCAAGTTCTATCTCTATGGTTTGTTTGCTTTTGATGTAGCCCTAAGCAGAGACTTGCGAGAATCACTTTCATGGAAAGGGCCTGCCAAGCTTCCACAAAACTACGAGTTGCCTGCAATCTCAGCAAACACTTTTTCACCCAATCTTGATGATACTTTCAGGTAATGATCAGTACACCAAGCCCACTTGGCTCGCCAAATTTCGTTCTTCTAGGTTAAACCGTTCGTTGGCAGTAACCGGTTTCATTTTGAGGTTTCACTCTGTTTTCTCCTATAAAGATACATGTATTTGGAACTCTAAATCAAACACGGTTTGTGCTAGCTCTTTGAAACTTGACACAATAAAGCAGTTTCAAGTTCTATCTCTATGGTTTGTTTGCTGTTGATGTAGCCCTAAGCAGAGACTGGCGAGAATCACTTTCATGGAAAGGGCCTGCCAAGCTTCCACAAAACTACGAGTTGCCTGAAATCTCAGCAAACACTTTTTCACCCAATCTTGATGATACTTTCAGGAAATGATCAGTACACCAAGTCCACTTGGCTCGCCAAATTTCGTTCTTCTAGGTTAAACCGTTCGTTGGCAGTAACCGGTTTCATTTTGAGGTTTCACTCTGTTTTCTCCTATAGGGATACATGTATTTGGAACTCTAAATCAAACACGGTTTGTGCTAGCTCTTTGAAACTTGACACAGTAAAGCAGTTTCAAGTTCTCTCTCTATGTTTTGTTTGCTGTTGATGTAGCCCTAAGCAGAGACTGGCGAGAATCACTTTCATGGAAAGGGCCTGCCAAGCTTCCACAAAACTACGAGTTGCCTGAAATCTCAGCAAACACTTTTTCACCCAATCTTGATGATACTTTCAGGTAATGATCAGTACACCAAGCCCACTTGGCTCGCCAAATTTCGTTCTTCTAGGTTAAACCGTTACTAGGCAGTAACTGGTTTCATTTTGAGGTTTCACTCTGTTTTCTCCTATAGGGATACATGTATTTGGAACTCTAAATCAAACACGGTTTGTGCTAGCTCTTTGAAACTTGACACAATAAAGCAGTTTCAAGTTCTATCTCTATGGTTTGTTTGCTGTTGATGTAGCCCTAAGCAGAGACTGGCGAGAATCACTTACATGGAAAGGGCCTGCCAAGCTTCCAAAAAACTACGAGTTGCCTGAAATCTCAGCAAACACTTTTTCACCCAATCTTGATGATACTTGCAGGTAATGATCAGTACACTAAGCCCACTTGGCTCGCCAAATTTCGTTCTTCTAGGTTAAACCGTTCCTTGGCAGTAACCGGTTTCATTTTGAGGTTTCACTCTGTTTTCTCCTATAGGGATACATGTATTTGGAACTCTAAATCAAACACGGTTTGTGCTAGCTCTTTGAAACTTGACACAGTAAAGCAGTTTCAAGTTCTATCTCTATGGTTTGTTTGCTGTTGATGTAGCCCTAAGCAGAGACTGGCGAGAATCACTTTCATGGAAAGGGCCTGCCAAGCTTCCAAAAAACTACGAGTTGCCTGAAATCTCAGCAAACACTTTTTCACCCAATCTTGATGATACTTTCAGGAAATGATCAGTACACCAAGTCCACTTGGCTCGCCAAATTTCGTTCTTCTAGGTTAAACCGTTCGTTGGCAGTAACCGGTTTCATTTTGAGGTTTCACTCTGTTTTCTCCTATAGGGATACATGTATTTGGAACTCTAAATCAAACACGGTTTGTGCTAGCTCTTTGAAACTTGACACAGTAAAGCAGTTTCAAGTTCTCTCTCTATGGTTTGTTTGCTGTTGATGTAGCCCTAAGCAGAGACTGGCGAGAATCACTTTCATGGAAAGGGCCTGCCAAGCTTCCACAAAACTACGAGTTGCCTGAAATCTCAGCAAACACTTTTTCACCCAATCTTGATGATACTTGCAGGTAATGATCAGTACACCAAGCCCACTTGGCTCGCCAAATTTCGTTCTTCTAGGTTAAACCGTTCCTTGGCAGTAACCGGTTTCATTTTGAGGTTTCACTCTGTTTTTCTCCTATAGGGATACATGTATTTGGAACTCTAAATCAAACACGGTTTGTGCTAGCTCTTTGAAACTTGACACAGTAAAGCAGTTTCAAGTTCTATCTCTATGGTTTGTTTGCTGTTGATGTAGCCCTAAGCAGAGACTGGCGAGAATCACTTTCATGGAAAGGGCCTGCCAAGCTTCCAAAAAACTACGAGTTGCCTGAAATCTCAGCAAACACTTTTTCACCCAATCTTGATGATACTTTCAGGAAATGATCAGTACACCAAGTCCACTTGGCTCGCCAAATTTCGTTCTTCTAGGTTAAACCGTTCGTTGGCAGTAACCGGTTTCATTTTGAGGTTTCACTCTGTTTTCTCCTATAGGGATACATGTATTTGGAACTCTAAATCAAACACGGTTTGTGCTAGCTCTTTGAAACTTGACACAGTAAAGCAGTTTCAAGTTCTCTCTCTATGGTTTGTTTGCTGTTGATGTAGCCCTAAGCAGAGACTGGCGAGAATCACTTTCATGGAAAGGGCCTGCCAAGCTTCCACAAAACTACGAGTTGCCTGAAATCTCAGCAAACACTTTTTCACCCAATCTTGATGATACTTGCAGGTAATGATCAGTACACCAAGCCCACTTGGCTCGCCAAATTTCGTTCTTCTAGGTTAAACCGTTCCTTGGCAGTAACCGGTTTCATTTTGAGGTTTCACTCTGTTTTCTCCTATAGGGATACATGTATTTGGAACTCTAAATCAAACACGGTTTGTGCTAGCTCTTTGAAACTTGACACAGTAAAGCAGTTTCAAGTTCTATCTCTATGGTTTGTTTGCTGTTGATGTAGCCCTAAGCAGAGACTGGCGAGAATCACTTTCATGGAAAGGGCCTGCCAAGCTTCCAAAAAACTACGAGTTGCCTGAAATCTCAGCAAACACTTTTTCACCCAATCTTGATGATACTTTCAGGAAATGATCAGTACACCAAGTCCACTTGGCTCGCCAAATTTCGTTCTTCTAGGTTAAACCGTTCGTTGGCAGTAACCGGTTTCATTTTGAGGTTTCACTCTGTTTTCTCCTATAGGGATACATGTATTTGGAACTCTAAATCAAACACGGTTTGTGCTAGCTCTTTGAAACTTGACACAGTAAAGCAGTTTCAAGTTCTCTCTCTATGGTTTGTTTGCTGTTGATGTAGCCCTAAGCAGAGACTGGCGAGAATCACTTTCATGGAAAGGGCCTGCCAAGCTTCCACAAAACTACGAGTTGCCTGAAATCTCAGCAAACACTTTTTCACCCAATCTTGATGATACTTGCAGGTAATGATCAGTACACCAAGCCCACTTGGCTCGCCAAATTTCGTCCTTCTAGGTTAAACCGTTCCTTGGCAGTAACCGGTTTCATTTTGAGGTTTCACTCTGTTTTCTCCTATAGGGATACATGTATTTGGAACTCTAAATCAAACACGGTTTGTGCTAGCTCTTTGAAACTTGACACAGTAAAGCAGTTTCAAGTTCTATCTCTATGGTTTGTTTGCTGTTGATGTAGCCCTAAGCAGAGACTGGCGAGAATCACTTTCATGGAAAGGGCCTGCCAAGCTTCCAAAAACTACGAGTTGCCTGAAATCTCAGCAAACACTTTTTCACCCAATCTTGATGATACTTTCAGGTAATGATCAGTACACCACGCCCACTTGGCTCGCCAAATTTCGTTCTTCTAGGTTAAACAGTTCGTTGGCAGTAACCGGTTTCATTTTGAGGTTTCACTCTGTTTTCTCCTATAGGGATACATGTATTTGGAACTCTAAATCAAACACGGTTTGTGCTAGCTCTTTGAAACTTGACACAATAAAGCAGTTTCAAGTTCTGTCTCTATGGTTTGTTTGCTGTTGATGTAGCCCTAAGCAGAGACTGGCGAGAATCACTTCATGGAAAGGGCCTGCCAAGCTTCCAAAAAACTACGAGTTGCCTGAAATCTCAGCAAACACTTTTTCACCCAATCTTGATGATACTTTCAGGTAATGATCAGTACACCAAGCCCACTTGGCTCGCCAAATTTCGTTCTTCTAGGTTAAACCGTTCCTTGGCAGTAACCGGTTTCATTTTGAGGTTTCACTCTGTTTTCTCCTATAGGGATACATGTATTTGGAACTCTAAATCAAACACGGTTTGTGCTAGCTCTTTGAAACTTGACACAGTAAAACAGTTTCAAGTTCTACCTCTGTGGTTTGTTTGCTGTTGATGTAGCCCTAAGCAGAGACTGGCGAGAATCACTTTCATGGAAAGGGCCTGCCAAGCTTCCAAAAAACTACGAGTTGCCTGAAATCTCAGCAAACACTTTTTCACCCAATCTAGATGATACTTTCAGGTAATGATCAGTACACCAAGCCCTCTTGGCTTGCCAAATTTCGTTCTTCTAGGTTAAACCGTTCCTTGGCAGTAACCGGTTTCATTTTGAGGTTTCACTCTGTTTTCTCCTATAGGGATACATGTATTTAGAACTCTAAATCAAACACGGTTTGTGCTAGCTCTTTGAAACTTGACACAATAAAGCAGTTTCCAGTTCTATCTCTATGGTTTGTTTGCTGTTGATGTCGCCCTAAGCAGAGACTGGCGAGAATCACTTTCATGGAAAGGGCCTGCCAAGCTTCCAAAAAACTATGAGTTGCCTGAAATCTCAGCAAACACTTTTTCACCCAATCTTGATGATACTTTCAGGTAATGATCAGTACACCAAGCCCACTTGGCTCGCCAAATTTCGTTCTTCTAGGTTAAAACCGTTCCTTGGCAGTAACCGGTTTCATTTTGAGGTTTCACTCTGTTTTCTCCTATAGGGATACATGTATTTGGAACTCTAAATCAAACACGGTTTGTGCTAGCTCTTTGAAACTTGACACAGTAAAGCAGTTTCAAGTTCTATCTCTATGGTTTGTTTGCTGTTGATGTAGCCCTAAGCAGAGACTGGCGAGAATCACTTTCATGGAAAGGGCCTGCCAAGCTTCCAAAAAACTACGAGTTGCCTGAAATCTCAGCAAACACTTTTTCACCCAATCTTGATGATACTTTCAGGAAATGATCAGTACACCAAGTCCACTTTGCTCGCCAAATTTCGTTCTTCTAGGTTAAACCGTTCGTTGGCAGTAACCGGTTTCATTTTGAGGTTTCACTCTGTTTTCTCCTATAGGGATACATGTATTTGGAACTCTAAATCAAACACGGTTTGTGCTAGCTCTTTGAAACTTGACACAGTAAAAGCAGTTTCAAGTTCTCTCTCTATGGTTTGTTTGCTGTTGATGTAGCCCTAAGCAGAGACTGGCGAGAATCACTTTCATGGAAAGGGCCTGCCAAGCTTCCACAAAACTACGAGTTGCCTGAAATCTCAGCAAACACTTTTTCACCCAATCTTGATGATACTTGCAGGTAATGATCAGTACACCAAGCCCACTTGGCTCGCCAAATTTCGTTCTTCTAGGTTAAACCGTTCCTTGGCAGTAACCGGTTTCATTTTGAGGTTTCACTCTGTTTTCTCCTATAGGGATACATGTATTTGGAACTCTAAATCAAACACGGTTTGTGCTAGCTCTTTGAAACTTGACACAGTAAAGCAGTTTCAAGTTCTATCTCTATGGTTTGTTTGCTGTTGATGTAGCCCTAAGCAGAGACTGGCGAGAATCACTTTCATGGAAAGGGCCTGCCAAGCTTCCAAAAAACTACGAGTTGCCTGAAATCTCAGCAAACACTTTTTCACCCAATCTTGATGATACTTTCAGGTAATGATCAGTACACCACGCCCACTTGGCTCGCCAAATTTCGTTCTTCTAGGTTAAACAGTTCGTTGGCAGTAACCGGTTTCATTTTGAGGTTTCACTCTGTTTTCTCCTATAGGGATACATTGTATTTGGAACTCTAAATCAAACACGGTTTGTGCTAGCTCTTTGAAACTTGACACAATAAAGCAGTTTCAAGTTCTGTCTCTATGGTTTGTTTGCTGTTGATGTAGCCCTAAGCAGAGACTGGCGAGAATCACTTTCATGGAAAGGGCCTGCCAAGCTTCCAAAAAACTACGAGTTGCCTGAAATCTCAGCAAACACTTTTTCACCCAATCTTGATGATACTTTCAGGTAATGATCAGTACACCAAGCCCACTTGGCTCGCCAAATTTCGTTCTTCTAGGTTAAAGCGTTCCTTGGCAGTAACCGGTTTCATTTTGAGGTTTCACTCTGTTTTCTCCTATAGGGATACATGTATTTGGAACTCTAAATCAAACACGGTTTGTGCTAGCTCTTTGAAACTTGACACAGTAAAACAGTTTCAAGTTCTACCTCTGTGGTTTGTTTGCTGTTGATGTAGCCCTAAGCAGAGACTGGCGAGAATCACTTTCATGGAAAGGGCCTGCCAAGCTTCCAAAAAACTACGAGTTGCCTGAAATCTCAGCAAACACTTTTTCACCCAATCTAGATGATACTTTCAGGTAATGATCAGTACACCAAGCCCTCTTGGCTTGCCAAATTTCGTTCTTCTAGGTTAAACCGTTCCTTGGCAGTAACCGGTTTCATTTTGAGGTTTCACTCTGTTTTCTCCTATAGGGATACATGTATTTGGAACTCTAAATCAAACACGGTTTGTGCTAGCTCTTTGAAACTTGACACAATAAAGCAGTTTCCAGTTCTATCTCTATGGTTTTGTTTGCTGTTGATGTCGCCCTAAGCAGAGACTGGCGAGAATCACTTTCATGGAAAGGGCCTGCCAAGCTTCCAAAAAACTACGAGTTGCCTGAAATCTCAGCAAACACTTTTTCACCCAATCTTGATGATACTTTCAGGTAATGATCAGTACACCAAGCCCACTTGGCTCGCCAAATTTCGTTCTTCTAGGTTAAACCGTTCGTTGGCAGTAACAGTTTTCATTTTGAGGTTTCACTCTGTTTTCTCCTATAGGGATACATGTATTTGGAACTCTAAATCAAACATGGTTTGTGCTAGCTTTTTGAAACTTGACACAATAAAGCAGTTTCAAGTTCTATCTGTATGGTTTGTTTGCTGTTGATGTAGCCCTAAGCAGAGACTGGCGAGAATCACTTTCATGGAAAGGGCCTGCCAAGCTTCCAAAAAACTACGAGTTGCCTGAAATCTCAGCAAACACTTTTTCACCCAATATTGATGAAACTCTCAGGTAATGATCAGTGCCCCAATCCCACTTGGATCGCCAAATTTTGTTCTTCTAGGTTAAACCGTTCGTTGGTAGTTACCAGTTTCATTTTGAGGTTTCACTCAGTTTTCTCCTATAGAGATACATGTATTTGGAAGTCTAAATCAAACACGGTTTGTGCTAGCTCTATGAAACTTGACACAGTAAAGCAGTTTCAAGTTCTATCTCTGTGGTTTGTTTGCTGTTGATGTAGCCCTAAGCAGAGACTGGCGAGAATCACTTTCATGGAAAGGGCCTGCCAAGCTTCCAAAAAACTACGAGTTGCCTGAAATCTCAGCAAACACTTTTTCACCCAATCTTGATGATACTTTCAGGTAATGATCAGTACACCAAGCCCACTTGGCTCGCCAAATTTCGTTCTTCTAGGTTAAACCGTTCGTTGGCAGTAACCGGTTTCATTTTGAGGTTTCACTCTGTTTTCTCCTATAGGGATACATGTATTTGGAACTCTAAATCAAACACGGTTTGTGCTAGCTCTTTGAAACTTGACACAATAAAGCAGTTTCAAGTTCTATCTCTATGGTTTGTTTGCTGTTGATGTAGCCCTAAGCAGAGACTGGCGAGAATCACATTCATGGAAAGGGCCTGCCAAGCTTCCAAAAAACTACGAGTTGCCTGAAATCTCAGCAAACACTTTTTCACCCAATCTTGATGATACTTTCAGGTAATGATCAGTACACCAAGCCCACTTGGCTCGCCAAATTTCGTTCTTCTAGGTTAAACCGTTCGTTGGCAGTAACCGGTTTCATTTTGAGGTTTCACTCTGTTTTCTCCTATAGGGATACCTGTATTTGGAACTCTAAATCAAACACGGTTTGTGCTAGCTCTTTGAAACTTGACACAATAAAGCAGTTTCAAGTTCTATCTCTATGGTTTGTTTGCTGTTGATGTAGCCCTAAGCAGAGACTGGCGAGAATCACTTTCATGGAAAGGGCCTGCCAAGCTTCCAAAAAACTACGAGTTGCCTGAAATCTCAGCAAACACTTTTTCACCCAATCTTGATGATACTTTCAGGTAATGATCAGTACACCAAGCCCACTTGGCTCGCCAAATTTCGTTTCTTCTAGGTTAAACCGTTTCGTTGGCAGTAACCGGTTTCATTTTGAGGTTTCACTCTGTTTTCTCCTATAGGGATACATGTATTTGGAACTCTAAATCAAACACGGTTTGTGCTAGCTCTTTGAAACTTGACACAATAAAGCAGTTTCAAGTTCTATCTCTATGGTTTGTTTGCTGTTGATGTAGCCCTAAGCAGAGACTGGCGAGAATCACTTTCATGGAAAGGGCCTGCCAAGCTTCCAAAAAACTACGAGTTGCCTGAAATCTCAGCAAACACTTTTTCACCCAATCTTGATGATACTTTCAGGTAATGATCAGTACACCAAGCCCACTTGGCTCGCCAAATTTCGTTCTTCTAGGTTAAACCGTTCCTTGGCAGTAACCGGTTTCATTTTGAGGTTTCACTCTGTTTTCTCCTATAGGGATACATGTATTTGGAACTCTAAATCAAACACGGTTTGTGCTAGCTCTTTGAAACTTGACACAATAAAGCAGTTTCAAGTTCTATCTCTATGGTTTGTTTGCTGTTGATGTAGCCCTAAGCAGAGACTGGCGAGAATCACTTTCATGGAAAGGGCCTGCCAAGCTTCCAAAAACTACGAGTTGCCTGAAATCTCAGCAAACACTTTTTCACCCAATCTTGATGATACTTGCAGGTAATGATCAGTACACCAAGCCCACTTGGCTCGCCAAATTTCGTTCTTCTAGGTTAAACCGTTCGTTGGCAGTAACCGGTTTCATTTTGAGGTTTCACTCTGTTTTCTCCTATAGGGATACATGTATTTGGAACTCGAAATCAAACACGGTTTGTGCTAGCTCTTTGAAACTTGACACAATAAAGCAGTTTCAAGTTCTATCTCTATGGTTTGTTTGCTGTTGATGTAGCCCTAAGCAGAGACTGGCGAGAATCACTTTCATGGAAAGGGCCTGCCAAGCTTCCTCAAAACTACGAGTTGCCTGAAATCTCAGCAAACACTTTTTCACCCAATCTTGATGATACTTGCAGGTAATGATCAGTACACCAAGCCCACTTGGCTCGCCAAATTTCGTTCTTCTAGGTTAAACCGTTCGTTGGCAGTAACCGGTTTCATTTTGAGGTTTCACTCTGTTTTTCTCCTATAGGGATACATGTATTTGGAACTCTAAAATCAAACACGGTTTGTGCTAGCTCTTTGAAACTTGACACAGTAAAGCAGTTTCAAGTTCTATCTCTATGGTTTGTTTGCTGTTGATGTAGCCCTAAGCAGATACTGGCGAGAATCACTTTCATGGAAAGGGCCTGCCAAGCTTCCAAAAAACTACGAGTTGCCTGAAATCTCAGCAAACACTTTTTCACCCAATCTTGATGATACTTTCAGGTAATGATCAGTACACCAAGCCCACTTGGCTCGCCAAATTTCGTTCTTCTAGGTTAAACCGTTCGTTGGCAGTAACCGGTTTCATTTTGAGGTTTCACTCTGTTTTCTCCTATAGGGATACATGTATTTGGAACTCTAAATCAAACGCGGTTTGTGCTAGCTCTTTGAAACTTGACACAATAAAGCAGTTTCAAGTTATATCTCTATGGTTTGTTTGCTGTTGATGTAGCCCTAAGCAGAGACTGGCGAGAATCACTTTCATGGAAAGGGCCTGCCAAGCTTCCAAAAAACTACGAGTTGCCTGAAATCTCAGCAAACACTTTTTCACCCAATCTTGATGATACTTTCAGGTAATGATCAGTACACCAAGCCCACTTGGCTCGCCAAATTTCGTTCTTCTAGGTTAAACCGTTCGTTGGCAGTAACCGGTTTCATTTTGAGGTTTCACTCTGTTTTCTCCTATAGGGATACATGTATTTGGAACTCTAAATCAAACACGGTTTGTGCTAGCTCTTTGAAACTTGACACAGTAAAGCAGTTTCAAGTTCTATCTCTATGGTTTGTTTGCTGTTGATGTAGCCCTAAACAGAGACTGGCCGAGAATCACTTTCATGGAAAGGGCCTGCCAAGCTTTTAAAAAACTACGAGTTGCCTGAAATCTCAGCAAACACTTTTTCACCCAATCTTGATGATACTTTCAGGTAATGATCAGTACACCAAGCCCACTTGGCTCGCCAAATTTCGTTCTTCTAGGTTAAACCGTTCGTTGGCAGTAACCGGTTTCATTTTGAGGTTTCACTCTGTTTTCTCCTATAGGGATACATGTATTTGGAACTCTAAATCAAACATGGTTTGTGCTAGCTCTTTGAAACTTGACACAATAAAGCAGTTTCGAGTTCTATCTCTATGGTTTGTTTGCTGTTGATGTAGCCCTAAGCAGAGACTGGCGAGAATCACTTTCATGGAAAGGGCCTGCCAAGCTTCCAAAAAACTACGAGTTGCCTGAAATCTCAGCAAACACTTTTTCACCCAATCTTGATGATACTTTCAGGTAATGATCAGTACACCAAGCCCACTTGGCTCGCCAAATTTCGTTCTTCTAGGTTAAACCGTTCGTTGGCAGTAACCGGTTTCATTTTGAGGTTTCACTCTGTTTTCTCCTATAGGGATTCATGTATTTGGAACGCTAAATCAAACACGGTTTGTGCTAGCTCTTTGAAACTTGACACAATAAAGCAGTTTCAAGTTCTGTCTCTATGGTTTGTTTGCTGTTGATGTAGCCCTAAACAGAGACTGGCGAGAATCACTTTCATGGAAAGGGCCTGCCAAGCTTCCACAAAACTACGAGTTGCCTGAAATCTCAGCAAACACATTTTCACCCAATCTTGATGATACTTTCAGGTAATGTTCAGTACACCAAGCCCACTTGGCTCGCCAAATTTCGTTCTTCTAGGTTAAACCGTTCGTTGGCAGTAACAGTTTTCATTTTGAGGTTTCACTCTGTTTTCTCCTATAGGGATACATGTATTTGGAACTCTAAATCAAACACGGTTTGTGCTAGCTTTTTGAAACTTGACACAATAAAGCAGTTTCAAGTTCTATCTGTATGGTTTGTTTGCTGTTGATGTAGCCCTAAGCAGAGACTGGCGAGAATCACTTTCATGGAAAGGGCCTGCCAAGCTTCCACAAAACTACGAGTTGCCTGAAATCTCAGCAAACACTTTTTCACCCAATCTTGATGATACTTTCAGGTAATGATCAGTACACCACGCCCACTTGGCTCGCCAAATTTCGTTCTTCTAGGTTAAACCGTTCGTTGGCAGTAACCGGTTTCATTTTGAGGTTTCACTCTGTTTTCTCCTATAGGGATACATGTATTTGGAACTCTAAATCAAACACGGTTTGTGCTAGCTCTTTGAAACTTGACACAATAAAGCAGTTTCAAGTTCTATCTCTATGGTTTGTTTGCTGTTGATGTAGCCCTAAGCAGAGACTGGCGAGAATCACTTTCATGGAAAGGGCCTGCCAAGCTTCCACAAAACTACGAGTTGCCTGAAATCTCAGCAAACACATTTTCACCCAATCTTGATGATACTTTCAGGTAATGATCAGTACACCAAGCCCACTTGGCTCGCCAAATTTCGTTCTTCTAGGTTAAACCGTTCGTTGGCAGTAACAGTTTTCATTTTGAGGTTTCACTCTGTTTTCTCCTATAGGGATACATGTATTTGGAACTCTAAATCAAACACGGTTTGTGCTAGCTTTTTGAAACTTGACACAATAAAGCAGTTTCAAGTTCTATCTCTATGGTTTGTTTGCTGTTGATGTAGCCCTAAGCAGAGACTGGCGAGAATCACTTTCATGGAAAGGGCCTGCCAAGCTTCCAAAAAACTACGAGTTACCTGAAATCTCAGCAAACACTTTTTCACCCAATCTTGATGATACTTTCAGGTAATGATCAGTACACCAAACCCACTTGGCTCGCCAAATTTCGTTCTTCTAGGTTAAACCGTTCGTTGGCAGTAACCGGTTTCATTTTGAGGTTTCACTCTGTTTTCTCCTATAGGGATACATGTATTTGGAACTCTAAATCAAACACGGTTTGTGCTAGCTCTTTGAAACTTGACACAGTAAAGCAGTTTCAAGTTCTATATGGTTTGTTTGCTGTTGATGTAGCCCTAAGCAGAGACTGGCGAGAATCACTTTCATGGAAAGGGCCTGCCAAGCTTCCAAAAAACTACGAGTTGCCTGAAATCTCAGCAAACACTTTTTCACCCAATCTTGATGATACTTTCAGGTAATGATCAGTACACCAAGCCCACTTGGCTCGCCAAATTTCGTTCTTCTAGGATAAACCGTTCGTTGGCAGTAACCGGTTTCATTTTGAGGTTTCACTCTGTTTTCTCCTATAGGGATTCATGTATTTGGAACTCTAAATCAAACACGGTTTGTGCTAGCTCTTTGAAACTTGACACAATAAAGCAGTTTCAAGTTCTATCGCTATGGTTTGTTTGCTGTTGATGTAGCCCTAAGCAGAGACTGGCGAGAATCACTTTCATGGAAAGGGCTGCCAAGCTTCCAAAAAACTACGAGTTGCCTGAAATCTCAGCAAACACTTTTTCACCCAATCTTGATGATACTTTCAGGTAATGATCAGTACACCAAGCCCACTTGGCTCGCCAAATTTCGTTCTTCTAGGTTTAAACCGTTCCTAGGCAGTAACCAGTTTCATTTTGAGGTTTCACTCTGTTTTCTCCTATAGGGATACATGTATTTGGAACTCTAAATCAAACACGGTTTGTGCTAGCTCTTTGAAACTTGACACAATAAAGCAGTTTCAAGTTCTATCTCTATGGTTTGTTTGCTGTTGATGTAGCCCTAAGCAGAGACTGGCGAGAATCACTTTCATGGAAAGGGCCTGCCAAGCTTCCAAAAAACTACGAGTTGCCTGAAATCTCAGCAAACACTTTTTCACCCAATCTTGATGATACTTGCAGGTAATGATCAGTACACCAAGCCCACTTGGCTCGCCAAATTTCGTTCTTCTAGGTTAAACCGTTCGTTGGCAGTAACCAGTTTCATTTTGAGGTTTCACTCTGTTTTCTCCTATAGGGATACATGTATTTGGAACTCGAAATCAAACACGGTTTGTGCTAGCTCTTTGAAACTTGACACAATAAAGCAGTTTCCAGTTCTATCTCTATGGTTTGTTTGCTGTTGATGTAGCCCTAAGCAGAGACTGGCGAGAATCACTTTCATGGAAAGGGCCTGCCAAGCTTCCACAAAACTACGAGTTGCCTGAAATCTCAGCAAACACTTTTTCACCCAATCTTGATGATACTTGCAGGTAATGATCAGTACACCAAGCCCACTTGGCTCGCCAAATTTCGTTCTTCTAGGTTAAACCGTTCGTTGGCAGTAACCGGTTTCATTTTGAGGTTTCACTCTGTTTTCTCCTATAAGGATACATGTATTTGGAACTCTAAATCAAACACGGTTTGTGCTAGCTCTTTGAAACTTGACACAGTAAAGCAGTTTCAAGTTCTATCTCTATGGTTTGTTTGCTGTTGATGTAGCCCTAAGCAGAGACTGGCGAGAATCACTTTCATGGAAAGGGCCTGCCAAGCTTCCAAAAAACTACGAGTTGCCTGAAATCTCAGCAAACACTTTTTCACCCAATCTTGTGATACTTTCAGGTAATGATCAGTACACCACGCCCACTTGGCTCGCCAAATTTCGTTCTTCTAGGTTTAACCGTTCGTTGGCAGTAACCGGTTTCATTTTGAGGTTTCACTCTGTTTTCTCCTATAGGGATACATGTATTTGGAACTCTAAATCAAACACGGTTTGTGCTAGCTCTTTGAAACTTGACACAATAAAGCAGTTTCAAGTTCTATCTCTATGGTTTGTTTGCTGTTGATGTAGCCCTAAGCAGAGACTGGCGAGAATCACTTTCATGGAAAGGGCCTGCCAAGCTTCCACAAAACTACGAGTTGCCTGAAATCTCAGCAAACACATTTTCACCCAATCTTGATGATACTTTCAGGTAATGATCAGTACACCAAGCCCACTTGGCTCGCCAAATTTCGTTCTTCTAGGTTAAACCGTTCGTTGGCAGTAACAGTTTTCATTTTGAGGTTTCACTCTGTTTTCTCCTATAGGGATACATGTATTTGGAACTCTAAATCAAACACGGTTTGTGCTAGCTTTTTGAAACTTGACACAATAAAGCAGTTTCAAGTTCTATCTCTATGGTTTGTTTGCTGTTGATGTAGCCCTAAGCAGAGACTGGCGAGAATCACTTTCATGGAAAGGGCCTGCCAAGCTTCCAAAAAACTACGAGTTACCTGAAAATCTCAGCAAACACTTTTTCACCCAATCTTGATGATACTTTCAGGTAATGATCAGTACACCAAACCCACTTGGCTCGCCAAATTTCGTTCTTCTAGGTTAAACCGTTCGTTGGCAGTAACCGGTTTCATTTTGAGGTTTTCACTCTGTTTTCTCCTATAGGGATACATGTATTTGGAACTCTAAATCAAACACGGTTTGTGCTAGCTCTTTGAAACTTGACACAGTAAAGCAGTTTCAAGTTCTATATGGTTTGTTTGCTGTTGATGTAGCCCTAAGCAGAGACTGGCGAGAATCACTTTCATGGAAAGGGCCTGCCAAGCTTCCAAAAAACTACGAGTTGCCTGAAATCTCAGCAAACACTTTTTCACCCAATCTTGATGATACTTTCAGGTAATGATCAGTACACCAAGCCCACTTGGCTCGCCAAATTTCGTTCTTCTAGGTTAAACCGTTCGTTGGCAGTAACCGGTTTCATTTTGAGGTTTCACTCTGTTTTCTCCTATAGGGATTCATGTATTTGGAACTCTAAATCAAACACGGTTTGTGCTAGCTCTTTGAAACTTGACACAATAAAGCAGTTTCAAGTTCTATCGCTATGGTTTGTTTGCTGTTGATGTAGCCCTAAGCAGAGACTGGCGAGAATCACTTTCATGGAAAGGGCTGCCAAGCTTCCAAAAAACTACGAGTTGCCTGAAATCTCAGCAAACACTTTTTCACCCAATCTTGATGATACTTGCAGGTAATGATCAGTACACCAAGCCCACTTGGCTCGCCAAATTTCGTTCTTCTAGGTTAAACCGTTCCTAGGCAGTAACCAGTTTCATTTTGAGGTTTCACTCTGTTTTCTCCTATAGGGATACATGTATTTGGAACTCTAAATCAAACACGGTTTGTGCTAGCTCTTTGAAACTTGACACAATAAAGCAGTTTCAAGTTCTATCTCTATGGTTTGTTTGCTGTTGATGTAGCCCTAAGCAGAGACTGGCGAGAATCACTTTCATGGAAAGGGCCTGCCAAGCTTCCAAAAAACTACGAGTTGCCTGAAATCTCAGCAAACACTTTTTCACCCAATCTTGATGATACTTGCAGGTAATGATCAGTACACCAAGCCCACTTGGCTCGCCAAATTTCGTTCTTCTAGGTTAAACCGTTCGTTGGCAGTAACCAGTTTCATTTTGAGGTTTCACTCTGTTTTCTCCTATAGGGATACATGTATTTGGAACTCGAAATCAAACACGGTTTGTGCTAGCTCTTTGAAACTTGACACAATAAAGCAGTTTCCAGTTCTATCTCTATGGTTTGTTTGCTGTTGATGTAGCCCTAAGCAGAGACTGGCGAGAATCACTTTCATGGAAGGGCCTGCCAAGCTTCCACAAAACTACGAGTTGCCTGAAATCTCAGCAAACACTTTTTCACCCAATCTTGATGATACTTGCAGGTAATGATCAGTACACCAAGCCCACTTGGCTCGCCAAATTTCGTTCTTCTAGGTTAAACCGTTCGTTGGCAGTAACCGGTTTCATTTTGAGGTTTCACTCTGTTTTCTCCTATAAGGATACATGTATTTGGAACTCTAAATCAAACACGGTTTGTGCTAGCTCTTTGAAACTTGACACAGTAAAGCAGTTTCAAGTTCTATCTCTATGGTTTGTTTGCTGTTGATGTAGCCCTAAGCAGAGACTGGCGAGAATCACTTTCATGGAAAGGGCCTGCCAAGCTTCCAAAAAACTACGAGTTGCCTGAAATCTCAGCAAACACTTTTTCACCCAATCTTGATGATACTTTCAGGTAATGATCAGTACACCACGCCCACTTGGCTCGCCAAATTTCGTTCTTCTAGGTTAAACCGTTCGTTGGCAGTAACCGGTTTCATTTTGAGGTTTCACTCTGTTTTCTCCTATAGGGATACATGTATTTGGAACTCTAAATCAAACACGGTTTGTGCTAGCTCTTTGAAACTTGACACAATAAAGCAGTTTCCAGTTCTATCTCTATGGTTTGTTTGCTGTTGATGTAGCCCTAAGCAGAGACTGGCGAGTATCACTTTCATGGAAAGGGCCTGCCAAGCTTCCACAAAACTACGAGTTGCCTGAAATCTCAGCAAACACTTTTTCACCCAATCTTGATGATACTTTCAGGAAATGATCAGTACACCAAGTCCACTTGGCTCGCCAAATTTCGTTCTTCTAGGTTAAACCGTTCGTTGGCAGTAACCGGTTTCATTTTGAGGTTTCACTCTGTTTTCTCCTATAGGGATACATGTATTTGGAACTCTAAATCAAACACGGTTTGTGCTAGCTCTTTGAAACTTGACACAATAAAGCAGTTTCAAGTTCTATCTCTATGGTTTGTTTGCTGTTGATGTAGCCCTAAGCAGAGACTGGCGAGAATCACTTTCATGGAAAGGGCCTGCCAAGCTTCCAATAAACTACGAGTTGCCTGAAATCTCAGCAAACACTTTTTCACCCAATCTTGATGATACTTTCAGGTAATGATCAGTACACCAAGTCCACTTGGCTCGCCAAATTTCGTTCTTCTAGGTTAAACCGTTCGTTGGCAGTAACCGGTTTCATTTTGAGGTTTCACTCTGTTTTCTCCTATAGGGATACTTGTATTTGGAACTCTAAATCAAACACGGTTTGTGCTAGCTCTTTGAAACTTGACACAATAAAGCAGTTTCAAGTTCTATCACTATGGTTTGTTTGCTGTTGATGTAGCCCTAAGCAGAGACTGGCGAGAATCACTTTCATGGAAAGGGCTTGCCAAGCTTCCAAAAAACTACGAGTTGCCTGAAATCTCAGCAAACACTTTTTCACCCAATCTTGATGATACTTTCAGGTAATGATCAGTACACCAAGCCCACTTGGCTCGCCAAATTTCGTTCTTCTAGGTTAAACCGTTCCTAGGCAGTAACTGGTTTCATTTTGAGGTTTCACTCTGTTTTCTCCTATAGGGATACATGTATTTGGAACTCTAAATCAAACACGGTTTGTGCTAGCTCTTTGAAACTTGACACAATAAAGCAGTTTCAAGTTCTATCTCTATGGTTTGTTTGCTGTTGATGTAGCCCTAAGCAGAGACTGGCGAGAATCACTTTCATGGAAAGGGCCTGCCAAGCTTCCAAAAAACTACGAGTTGCCTGAAATCTCAGCAAACACTTTTTCACCCAATCTTGATGATACTTTCAGGTAATGATCAGTACACCACGCCCACTTGGCTCGCCAAATTTCGTTCTTCTAGGTTAAATAGTTCGTTGGCAGTAACCGGTTTCATTTTGAGGTTTCACTCTGTTTTCTCCTATAGGGATACATGTATTTGGAACTCTAAATCAAACACGGTTTGTGCTAGCTCTTTGAAACTTGACACAATAAAGCAGTTTCCAGTTCTATCTCTATGGTTTGTTTGCTGTTGATGTAGCCCTAAGCAGAGACTGGCGAGAATCACTTTCATGGAAAGGGCCTGCCAAGCTTCCACAAAACTACGAGTTGCCTGAAATCTCAGCAAACACATTTTCACCCAATCTTGATGATACTTTCAGGTAATGATCAGTACACCAAGCCCACTTGGCTCGCCAAATTTCGTTCTTCTAGGTTAAACCGTTCGTTGGCAGTAACAGTTTTCATTTTGAGGTTTCACTCTGTTTTCTCCTATAGGGATACATGTATTTGGAACTCTAAATCAAACACGGTTTGTGCTAGCTTTTTGAAACTTGACACAATAAAGCAGTTTCAAGTTCTATCTCTATGGTTTGTTTGCTGTTGATGTAGCCCTAAGCAGAGACTGGCGAGAATCACTTTCATGGAAAGGGCCTGCCAAGCTTCCAAAAAACTACGAGTTACCTGAAATCTCAGCAAACACTTTTTCACCCAATCTTGATGATACTTTCAGGTAATGATCAGTACACCAAACCCACTTGGCTCGCCAAATTTCGTTCTTCTAGGTTAAACCGTTCGTTGGCAGTAACCGGTTTCATTTTGAGGTTTCACTCTGTTTTCTCCTATAGGGATACATGTATTTGGAACTCTAAATCAAACACGGTTTGTGCTAGCTCTTTGAAACTTGACACAGTAAAGCAGTTTCAAGTTCTATATGGTTTGTTTGCTGTTGATGTAGCCCTAAGCAGAGACTGGCGAGAATCACTTTCATGGAAAGGGCCTGCCAAGCTTCCAAAAAACTACGAGTTGCCTGAAATCTCAGCAAACACTTTTTCACCCAATCTTGATGATACTTTCAGGTAATGATCAGTACACCAAGCCCCACTTGGCTCGCCAAATTTCGTTCTTCTAGGTTAAACCGTTCGTTGGCAGTAACCGGTTTCATTTTGGGTTTCACTCTGTTTTCTCCTATAGGGATTCATGTATTTGGAACTCTAAATCAAACACGGTTTGTGCTAGCTCTTTGAAACTTGACACAATAAAGCAGTTTCAAGTTCTATCGCTATGGTTTGTTTGCTGTTGATGTAGCCCTAAGCAGAGACTGGCGAGAATCACTTTCATGGAAAGGGCTGCCAAGCTTCCAAAAAACTACGAGTTGCCTGAAATCTCAGCAAACACTTTTTCACCCAATCTTGATGATACTTGCAGGTAATGATCAGTACACCAAGCCCACTTGGCTCGCCAAATTTCGTTCTTCTAGGTTAAACCGTTCCTAGGCAGTAACCAGTTTCATTTTGAGGTTTCACTCTGTTTTCTCCTATAGGGATACATGTATTTGGAACTCTAAATCAAACACGGTTTGTGCTAGCTCTTTGAAACTTGACACAATACAGCAGTTTCAAGTTCTATCTCTATGGTTTGTTTGCTGTTGATGTAGCCCTAAGCAGAGACTGGCGAGAATCACTTTCATGGAAAGGGCCTGCCAAGCTTCCAAAAAACTACGAGTTGCCTGAAATCTCAGCAAACACTTTTTCACCCAATCTTGATGATACTTGCAGGTAATGATCAGTACACCAAGCCCACTTGGCTCGCCAAATTTCGTTCTTCTAGGTTAAACGTTCGTTGGCAGTAACCAGTTCATTTTGAGGTTTCACTCTGTTTTCTCTATAGGATACATGTATTTGGAACTCGAAATCAAACACGGTTTGTGCTAGCTCTTTGAAACTTGACACAATAAAGCAGTTTCCAGTTCTATCTCTATGGTTTGTTTGCTGTTGATGTAGCCCTAAGCAGAGACTGGCGAGAATCACTTTCATGGAAAGGGCCTGCCAAGCTTCCACAAAACTACGAGTTGCCTGAAATCTCAGCAAACACTTTTTCACCCAATCTTGATGATACATTGCAGGTAATGATCAGTACACCAAGCCCACTTGGCTCGCCAAATTTCGTTCTTCTAGGTTAAACCGTTCGTTGGCAGTAACCGGTTTCATTTTGAGGTTTCACTCTGTTTTCTCCTATAAGGATACATGTATTTGGAACTCTAAATCAAACACGGTTTGTGCTAGCTCTTTGAAACTTGACACAGTAAAGCAGTTTCAAGTTCTATCTCTATGGTTTGTTTGCTGTTGATGTAGCCCTAAGCAGAGACTGGCGAGAATCACTTTCATGGAAAGGGCCTGCCAAGCTTCCAAAAAACTACGAGTTGCCTGAAATCTCAGCAAACACTTTTTCACCCAATCTTGATGATACTTTCAGGTAATGATCAGTACACCACGCCCACTTGGCTCGCCAAATTTCGTTCTTCTAGGTTTAAACCGTTCGTTGGCAGTAACCGGTTTCATTTTGAGGTTTCACTCTGTTTTCTCCTATAGGGATACATGTATTTGGAACTCTAAATCAAACACGGTTTGTGCTAGCTCTTTGAAACTTGACACAATAAAGCAGTTTCCAGTTCTATCTCTATGGTTTGTTTGCTGTTGATGTAGCCCTAAGCAGAGACTGGCGAGTATCACTTTCATGGAAAGGGCCTGCCAAGCTTCCACAAAACTACGAGTTGCCTGAAATCTCAGCAAACACTTTTTCACCCAATCTTGATGATACTTTCAGGAAATGATCAGTACACCAAGTCCACTTGGCTCGCCAAATTTCGTTCTTCTAGGTTAAACCGTTCGTTGGCAGTAACCGGTTTCATTTTGAGGTTTCACTCTGTTTTCTCCTATAGGGATACATGTATTTGGAACTCTAAATCAAACACGGTTTGTGCTAGCTCTTTGAAACTTGACACAATAAAGCAGTTTCAAGTTCTATCTCTATGGTTTGTTTGCTGTTGATGTAGCCCTAAGCAGAGACTGGCGAGAATCACTTTCATGGAAAGGGCCTGCCAAGCTTCCAATAAACTACGAGTTGCCTGAAATCTCAGCAAACACTTTTTCACCCAATCTTGATGATACTTTCAGGTAATGATCAGTACACCAAGTCCACTTGGCTCGCCAAATTTCGTTCTTCTAGGTTAAACCGTTCGTTGGCAGTAACCGGTTTCATTTTGAGGTTTCACTCTGTTTTCTCCTATAGGGATACTTGTATTTGGAACTCTAAATCAAACACGGTTTGTGCTAGCTCTTTGAAACTTGACACAATAAAGCAGTTTCAAGTTCTATCACTATGGTTTGTTTGCTGTTGATGTAGCCCTAAGCAGAGACTGGCGAGAATCACTTTCATGGAAAGGGCTTGCCAAGCTTCCAAAAAACTACGAGTTGCCTGAAATCTCAGCAAACACTTTTTCACCCAATCTTGATGATACTTTCAGGTAATGATCAGTACACCAAGCCCACTTGGCTCGCCAAATTTCGTTCTTCTAGGTTTAACCGTTCCTAGGCAGTAACTGGTTTCATTTTGAGGTTTCACTCTGTTTTCTCCTATAGGGATACATGTATTTGGAACTCTAAATCAAACACGGTTTGTGCTAGCTCTTTGAAACTTGACACAATAAAGCAGTTTCAAGTTCTATCTCTATGGTTTGTTTTGCTGTTGATGTAGCCCTAAGCAGAGACTGGCGAGAATCACTTTCATGGAAAGGGCCTGCCAAGCTTCCAAAAAACTACGAGTTGCCTGAAATCTCAGCAAACACTTTTTCACCCAATCTTGATGATACTTTCAGGTAATGATCAGTACACCACGCCCACTTGGCTCGCAAATTTCGTTCTTCTAGGTTAAATAGTTCGTTGGCAGTAACCGGTTTCATTTTGAGGTTTCACTCTGTTTTCTCCTATAGGGATACATGTATTTGGAACTCTAAATCAAAACACGGTTTGTGCTAGCTCTTTGAAACTTGACACAATAAAGCAGTTTCCAGTTCTATCTCTATGGTTTGTTTGCTGTTGATGTAGCCCTAAGCAGAGACTGGCGGAGAATCACTTTCATGGAAAGGGCCTGCCAAGCTTCCAAAAAACTACGAGTTGCCTGAAATCTCAGCAAACACTTTTTCACCCAATCTTGATGATACTTTCAGGTAATGATCAGTACACCAAGCCCACTTGGCTCGCCAAATTTCGTTCTTCTAGGTTAAACCGTTCGTTGGCAGTAACCGGTTTCATTTTGAGGTTTCACTCTGTTTTCTCCTATAGGGATACATGTATTTGGAACTCTAAATCAAACACGGTTTGTGCTAGCTCTTTGAAACTTGAAACAGTAAAGCAGTTTCAAGTTCTATCTCTATGGTTTGTTTGCTGTTGATGTAGCCCTAAGCAGAGACTGGCGAGAATCACTTTCATGGAAAGGCCTGCCAAGCTTCCAAAAAACTACGAGTTGCCTGAAATCTCAGCAAACACTTTTTCACCCAATCTTGATGATACTTTCAGGTAATGATCAGTACACCAAGCCCACTTGGCTCGCCAAATTTCGTTCTTCTAGGTTAAACCGTTCCTTGGCAGTAACCGGTTTCATTTTGAGGTTTCACTGTTTTCTCCTATAGGGATACATGTATTTGGAACTCTAAATCAAACACGGTTTGTGCTAGCTCTTTGAAACTTGACACAATAAAGCAGTTTCAAGTTCTATCTCTATGGTGTGTTTGCTGTTGATGTAGCCCTAAGCAGAGACTGGCGAGAATCTCTTTCATGGAAAGGGCCTGCCAAGCTTCCAAAAAACTACGAGTTGCCTGAAATGTCAGCAAACACTTTTTCACCCAATCTTGATGATACTTTCAGGTAATGATCAGTACACCAAGCCCACTTGGCTCACCAAATTTCATTCTTCTAGGTTAAACAGTTCGTTGGCAGTAACCGGTTTCATTTTGAGGTTTCACTCTGTTTTCTCCTATAGGATACATGTATTTGGAACTCTAAATCAAACACGGTTTGTGCTACCTCTTTGAAACTTGAAACAGTAAAGCAGTTTCAAGTTCTATCTCTATGGTTTGTTTGCTGTTGATGTAGCCCTAAGCAGAGACTGGCGAGAATCACTTTCATGGAAAGGGCCTGCCAAGCTTCCAAAAAACTACGAGTTGCCTGAAATCTCAGCAAACACTTTTTCACCCAATCTTGATGATACTTTCAGGTAATGATCAGTACACCAAGCCCACTTGGCTCGCCAAATTTCGTTCTTCTCAGGTTAAACCGTTCGTTGGCAGTAACCGGTTTCATTTTGAGGTTTCACTCTGTTTTCTCCTTTAGGGATACATGTATTTGGAACTCTAAATCAAACACGATTTGTGCTAGCTCTTTGAAACTTGACACAATAAAGCAGTTTCAAGTTCTATCTCTATGGTTTGTTTGCTGTTGATGTAGACCTAAGCAGAGACTGGCGAGAATCACTTTCATGGAAAGGGCCTGCCAAGCTTCCAAAAACTACGAGTTGCCTGAAATCTCAGCAAACACTTTTTCACCCAATCTTGATGATACTTTCAGGTAATGATCAGTACACCAAGCCCACTTGGCTCACCAAATTTCGTTCTTCTAGGTTAAACCGTTCCTTGGCAGTAACCGGTTTCATTTTGAGGTTTCACTCTGTTTTCTCCTATAGGGATTCATGTATTTGGAACTCTAAATCAAACACGGTTTGTGCTAGCTCTTTGAAACTTGACACAATAAAGCAGTATCAAGTTCTGTCTCTATGGTTTGTTTGCTGTTGATGTAGCCCTAAGCAGAGACTGGCGAGAATCACTTTGATGGAAAGGGCCTTCCAAGCTTCCAAAAAAACTACGAGTTGCCTGAAATGTCAGCAAACACTTTTTCACCCAATCTTGATGATACTTTCAGCTAATGATCAGTACACCAAGCCCACTTGGCTCGCCAAATTTCATTCTTCTAGGTTAAACCGTTCGTTGGCAGTAAACCGGTTTCATTTTGAGGTTTCACTCTGTTTTCTCCTATAGGGATACATGTATTTGGAACTCGAAATCAAACACGGTTTGTGCTAGCTCTTTGAAACTTGACACAATAAAGCAGTTTCAAGCTCTGTCTCTATGGTTGGTTTGCTGTTGATGTAGCCCTAAGCAGAGACTGGCGAGAATCACTTTCATGGAAAGGGCCTGCCAAGCTTCCAAAAAACTACGAGTTGCCTGAAATGTCAGCAAACACTTTTTCACCCAATCTTGATGATACTTTCAGGTAATGATCAGTACACCAAGCCCACTTGGCTCGCCAAATTTCGTCTTCTAGGTTAAACCGTTCCTTGGCAGTAACAGGTTTCATTTTGAGGTTTCACTCTGTTTTCTCCTATAGGGATACATGTATTTGGAACTCTAAATCAAACACGGTTTGTGCTAGCTCTTTAAACTTGACACAGTAAAGCAGTTTCAAGTTCTATCTCTATGGTTTGTTTGCTGTTGATGTAGCCCTAAGCAGAGACTGGCGAGAATCACTTTCATGGAAAGGGCCTGCCAAGCTTCCAAAAATCTACGAGTTGCCTGAAATCTCAGCAAACACTTTTTCACCCAATCTTGATGATACTTTCAGGTAATGATCAGTACACCAAGCCACTTGGCTCGCCAAATTTCGTTCTTCTAGGTTAAACCGTTCGTTGGCAGTAACCGGTTTCATTTTGAGGTTTCACTCTGTTTTCTCCTATAGGGATACATGTATTTGGAACTCTAAATCAAACACGGTTTGTGCTAGCTCTTTGAAACTTGACACAATAAAGCAGTTTCAAGTTCTGTCTCTATGGTTGTTTGCTGTTGATGTAGCCCTAAGCAGAGACTGGCGAGAATCACTTTCATGGAAAGGGCCTGCCAAGCTTCCAAAAAACTACGAGTTGCCTGAAATCTCAGCAAACACTTTTCACCCAATCTTGATGATACTTTCAGGTAATGATCAGTACACCAAGCCCACTTGGCTCACCAAATTTCGTTCTTCTAGGTTAAACAGTTCCTTGGCAGTAACCGGTTTCATTTTGAGGTTTCACTCTGTTTTCTCCTATAGGGATTCATGTATTTGGAACTCTAAATCAAACACGGTTTGTGCTAGCTCTTTGAAACTTGACACAATAAAGCAGTATCAAGTTCTGTCTCTATGGTTTGTTTGCTGTTGATGTAGCCCTAAGCAGAGACTGGCGAGAATCACTTTCATGGAAAAGGGCCTTCCAAGCTTCAAAAAACTACGAGTTGCCTGAAATCTCAGCAAACACTTTTTCACCCAATCTTGATGATACTTTCAGGTAATGATCAGTACACCAAGTCCACTTGGCTCGCCAAATTTCGTTCTTCTAGGTTAAACCGTTCCTTGGCAGTAACCGGTTTCATTTTGAGGTTTCACTCTGTTTTCTCCTATAGGGATTCATGTATTTGGAACTCTAAATCAAACACGGTTTGTGCTAGCTCTTTGAAACTTGACACAATAAAGCAGTTTCCAGTTCTATCTCTATGGTTTGTTTGCTGTTGATGTAGCCCTAAGCAGAGACTGGCGAGTATCACTTTCATGGAAAGGGCCTGCCAAGCTTCCACAAAACTACGAGTTGCCTGAAATCTCAGCAAACACTTTTTCACCCAATCTTGATGATACTTTCAGGAAATGATCAGTACACCAAGTCCACTTGGCTCGCCAAATTTCGTTCTTCTAGGTTAAACCGTTCGTTGGCAGTAACCGGTTTCATTTTGAGGTTTCACTCTGTTTTCTCCTATAGGGATACATGTATTTGGAACTCTAAATCAAACACGGTTTGTGCTAGCTCTTTGAAACTTGACACAATAAAGCAGTTTCAAGTTCTATCTCTATGGTTTGTTTGCTGTTGATGTAGCCCTAAGCAGAGACTGGCGAGAATCACTTTCATGGAAAGGGCCTGCCAAGCTTCCAAAAAACTACGAGTTGCCTGAAATCTCAGCAAACACTTTTTCACCCAATCTTGATGATACTTTCAGGTAATGATCAGTACACCAAGTCCACTTGGCTCGCCAAATTTCGTTCTTCTAGGTTTAAACCGTTCGTTGGCAGTAACCGGTTTCATTTTGAGGTTTCACTCTGTTTTCTCCTATAGGGATACTTGTATTTGGAACTCTAAATCAAACACGGTTTGTGCTAGCTTCTTTGAAACTTGACACAATAAAGCAGTTTCAAGTTCTATCACTATGGTTTGTTTGCTGTTGATGTAGCCCTAAGCAGAGACTGGCGAGAATCACTTTCATGGAAAGGGCTTGCCAAGCTTCCAAAAAACTACGAGTTGCCTGAAATCTCAGCAAACACTTTTTCACCCATCTTGATGATACTTTCAGGTAATGATCAGTACACCAAGCCCACTTGGCTCGCCAAATTTCGTTCTTCTAGGTTAAACCGTTCCTAGGCAGTAACTGGTTTCATTTTGAGGTTTCACTCTGTTTTCTCCTATAGGGATACATGTATTTGGAACTCTAAATCAAACACGGTTTGTGCTAGCTCTTTGAAACTTGACACAATAAAGCAGTTTCAAGTTCTATCTCTATGGTTTGTTTGCTGTTGATGTAGCCCTAAGCAGAGACTGGCGAGAATCACTTTCATGGAAAGGGCCTGCCAAGCTTCCAAAAAACTACGAGTTGCCTGAAATCTCAGCAAACACTTTTTCACCCAATCTTGATGATACTTTCAGGTAATGATCAGTACACCACGCCCACTTGGCTCGCCAATTTCTTTCTTCTAGGTTAAATAGTTCGTTGGCAGTAACCGGTTTCATTTTTGAGGTTTCACTCTGTTTTCTCCTATAGGGATACATGTATTTGGAACTCTAAATCAAACACGGTTTGTGCTAGCTCTTTGAAACTTGACACAATAAAGCAGTTTCCAGTTCTATCTCTATGGTTTGTTTGCTGTTGATGTAGCCCTAAGCAGAGACTGGCGAGAATCACTTTCATGGAAAGGGCCTGCCAAGCTTCCAAAAAACTACGAGTTGCCTGAAAATCTCAGCAAACACTTTTTCACCCAATCTTGATGATACTTTCAGGTAATGATCAGTACACCAAGCCCACTTGGCTCGCCAAATTTCGTTCTTCTAGGTTAAACGTTCGTTGGCAGTAACCGGTTTCATTTTGAGGTTTCACTCTGTTTCTCCTATAGGGATACATGTATTTGGAACTCTAAATCAAACACGGTTTGTGCTAGCTCTTTGAAACTTGAAACAGTAAAAGCAGTTTCAAGTTCTATCTCTATGGTTTGTTTGCTGTTGATGTAGCCCTAAGCAGAGACTGGCGAGAATCACTTTCATGGAAAGGGCCTGCCAAGCTTCCAAAAAACTACGAGTTGCCTGAAATCTCAGCAAACACTTTTTCACCCAATCTTGATGATACATTCAGGTAATGATCAGTACACCAAGCCCACTTGGCTCGCCAAATTTCGTTCTTCTAGGTTTAAACCGTTCCTTGGCAGTAACCGGTTTCATTTTGAGGTTTCACTGTTTTCTCCTATAGGGATACATGTATTTGGAACTCTAAATCAAACACGGTTTGTGCTAGCTCTTTGAAACTTGACACAATAAAGCAGTTTTCAAGTTCTATCTCTATGGTTTGTTTGCTGTTGATGTAGCCTAAGCAGAGACTGGCGAGAATCTCTTTCATGGAAAGGGCCTGCCAAGCTTCCAAAAAACTACGAGTTGCCTGAAATCTCAGCAAACACTTTTTCACCCAATCTTGATGATACTTTCAGGTAATGATCAGTACACCAAGTCCACTTGGCTCGCCAAATTTCGTTCTTCTAGGTTAAACCGTTCCTTGGCAGTAACCGGTTTCATTTTGAGGTTTCACTCTGTTTTCTCCTATAGGGATTCATGTATTTGGAACTCTAAATCAAACACGGTTTGTGCTAGCTCTTTGAAACTTGACACAATAAAGCAGTTTCAAGTTCTGTCCTCTATGGTTTGTTTGCTGTTGATGTAGCCCTAAGCAGAGACTGGCCAGAATCACTTTCATGGAAAGGGCCTGCCAAGCTTCCAAAAAACTACGAGTTGCCTGAATGTCAGCAAACACTTTTTCACCCAATCTTGATGATACTTTCAGGTAATGATCAGTACACCAAGCCCACTTGGCTCGCCAAATTTCGTTCTTCTAGGTTAAACCGTTCGTTGGCAGTAACCGGTTTCATTTTGAGGTTTCACTCTGTTTTCTCCTATAGGGATACATGTATTTGGAACTCTAAATCAAACACGGTTTGTGCTAGCTCTTTGAAACTGACACAATAAAGCAGTTTCAAGTTCTGTCTCTATGGTTTGTTTGCTGTTGATGTAGCCCTAAGCAGAGACTGGCGAGAATCACTTTCATGGAAAGGGCCTGCCAAGCTTCCAAAAAACTACGAGTTGCCTGAAATCTCAGCAAACACTTTTTCACCCAATCTTGATGATACTTTCAGGTAATGATCAGTACACCAAGCCCACTTGGCTCACCAAATTTCGTTCTTCTAGGTTAAACAGTTCCTTGGCAGTAACCAGTTTCATTTTGAGGTTTTCACTCTGTTTTCTCCTATAGGGATTCATGTATTTGGAACTCTAAATCAAACACGGTTTGTGCTAGCTCTTTGAAAACTTGACACAATAAAGCAGGTTCTGTCTCTATGGTTTGTTTGCTGTTGATGTAGCCCTAAGCAGAGACTGGCGAGAATCACTTTCATGGAAAGGGCCTTCCAAGCTTCAAAAAACTACGAGTTGCCTGAAATCTCAGCAAACACTTTTTCACCCAATCTTGATGATACTTTCAGGTAATGATCAGTACACCAAGTCCACTTGGCTCGCCAAATTTCGTTCTTCTAGGTTAAACCGTTCCTTGGCAGTAACCGGTTTCATTTTGAGGTTTCACTCTGTTTTCTCCTATAGGGATTCATGTATTTGGAACTCTAAATCAAACACGGTTTGTGCTAGCTCTTTGAAACTTGACACAATAAAGCAGTTTCCAGTTCTATCTCTATGGTTTGTTTGCTGTTGATGTAGCCCTAAGCAGAGACTGGCCAGAATCACTTTCATGGAAAGGGCCTGCCAAGCTTCCAAAAAACTACGAGTTGCCTGAAATGTCAGCAAACACTTTTTCACCCAATCTTGATGATACTTTCAGGTAATGATCAGTACACCAAGCCCACTTTGGCTCGCCAAATTTCGTTCTTCTAGGTTAAACCGTTCGTTGGCAGTAACCGGTTTCATTTTGAGGTTTCACTCTGTTTTCTCCTATAGGGATACATGTATTTGGAACTCTAAATCAAACAGGGTTTGTGCTAGCTCTTTGAAACTTGAAACAGTAAAGCAGTTTCAAGTTCTATCTCTATGGTTTATTTGCTGTTGATGTAGCCCTAAGCAGAGACTGGCGAGAATCACTTTCATGGAAAGGGCCTGCCAAGCTTCCAAAAAACTACGAGTTGCCTGAAATCTCAGCAAACACTTTTTCACCCAATCTTGATGATACTTTCAGGTAATGATCAGTACACCAAGCCCACTTGGCTCGCCAAATTGCGTTCTTCTAGGTTAAACCGTTCGTTGGCAGTAACCGGTTTCATTTTGAGGTTTCACTCTGTTTTCTCCTATAGGGATACATGTATTTGGAACTCTAAATCAAACACGATTTGTGCTAGCTCTTTGAAACTTGACACAATAAAGCAGTTTCAAGTTCTATCTCTATGGTTTGTTTGCTGTTGATGTAGCCCTAAGCAGAGACTGGCGAGAATCACTTTCATGGAAAGGGCCTGCCAAGCTTCCAAAAAACTACGAGTTGCCTGAAATCTCAGCAAACACTTTTTCACCCAATCTTGATGATACTTTCAGGTAATGATCAGTACACCAAGCCCACTTGGCTCACCAAATTTCGTTCTTCTAGGTTAAACCGTTCCTTGGCAGTAACCGGTTTCATTTTGAGGTTTCACTCTGTTTTCTCCTATAGGGATTCATGTATTTTTAACTCTAAATCAAACACGGTTTGTGCTAGCTCTTTGAAACTTGACACAATAAAGCAGTATCAAGTTCTGTCTCTATGGTTTGTTTGCTGTTGATGTAGCCCTAAGCAGAGACTGGCGAGAATCACTTTCATGGAAAGGGCCTTCCAAGCTTCCAAAAACTACGAGTTGCCTGAAATCTCAGCAAACACTTTTTCACCCAATCTTGATGATACTTTCAGGTAATGATCAGTACACCAAGCCCACTTGGCGCGCCAAATTTCGTTCTTCTAGGTTAAACCGTTCGTTGGCAGTAACCGGTTTCATTTTGAGGTTTCACTCTGTTTTCTCCTATAGGGATACATGTATTTGGAACTCTAAATCAAACACGGTTTGTGCTAGCTCTTTGAAACTTGAAACAGTAAAGCAGTTTCAAGTTCTATCTCTATGGTTTGTTTGCTGTTGATGTAGCCCTAAGCAGAGACTGGCGAGAATCACTTTCATGGAAAGGGCCTGCCAAGCTTCCAAAAAACTACGAGTTGCCTGAAATCTCAGCAAACACTTTTTCACCCAATCTTGATGATACTTTCAGGTAATGATCAGTACACCAAGACCACTTGGCTCGCCAAATTTCGTTCTTCTAGGTTAAACCGTTCGTTGGCAGTAACCGGGTTCATTTTGAGGTTTCACTCTGTTTTCTCCTATAGGGATACATGTATTTGGAACTCGAAATCAAACACGGTTTGTGCTAGCTCTTTGAAACTTGACACAATAAAGCAGTTTCAAGCTCTGTCTCTATGGTTTGTTTGCTGTTGATGTAGCCCTAAGCAGAGACTGGCGAGAATCACTTTCATGGAAAGGGCCTGCCAAGCTTCCAAAAAACTACGAGTTGCCTGAAATGTCAGCAAACACTTTTTCACCCAATCTTGATGATACTTTCAGGTAATGATCAGTACACCAAGCCCACTTGGCTCGCCAAATTTCGTTCTTCTAGGTTAAACCGTTCCTTGGCAGTAACCGGTTTCATTTTGAGGTTTCACTCTGTTTTCTCCTATAGGGATTCATGTATTTGGAACTCTAAATCAAACACGGTTTGTGCTAGCTCTTTGAAACTTGACACAATAAAGCAGTATCAAGTTCTGTCTCTATGGTTTGTTTGCTGTTGATGGTAGCCCTAAGCAGAGACTGGCGAGAATCACTTTCATGGAAAGGGCCTTCCAAGCTTCCAAAAAACTACGAGTTGCCTGAAATCTCAGCAAACACTTTTTTCACCCAATCTTGATGATACTTTCAGGTAATGATCAGTACACCAAGCCCACTTGGCTCGCCAAATTTCGTTCTTCTAGGTTCAACCGTTCGTTGGCAGTAACCGGTTTCATTTTGAGGTTTCACTCTGTTTTCTCCTATAGGGATACATGTATTTGGAACTCTAAATCAAACACGGTTTGTGCTAGCTCTTTGAAACTTGAAACAGTAAAGCAGTTTCAAGTTCTATCTCTATGGTTTGTTTGCTGTTGATGTAGCCCTAAGCAGAGACTGGCGAGAATCACTTTCATGGAAAGGGCCTGCCAAGCTTCCAAAAAACTACGAGTTGCCTGAAATCTCAGCAAACACTTTTTCACCCAATCTTGATGATACTTTCAGGTAATGATCAGTACACCAAGCCCACTTGGCTCGCCAAATTTCGTTCTTCTAGGTTAAACCGTTCGTTGGCAGTAACCGGTTTCATTTTGAGGTTTCACTCTGTTTTCTCCTATAGGGATACATGTATTTGGAACTCTAAATCAAACACGGTTTGTGCTAGCTCTTTGAAACTTCACACAGTAAAGCAGTTTCAAGTTCTATCTCTATGGTTTGTTTGCTGTTGATGTAGCCCTAAGCAGAGACTGGCGAGAATCACTTTCATGGAAAGGGCCTGCCAAGCTTCCAAAAAACTACGAGTTGCCTGAAATCTCAGCAAACACTTTTTCACCCAATCTTGATGATACTTTCAGGTAATGATCAGTACACCAAGCCCACTTGGCTCGCCAAATTTCGTTCTTCTAGGTTAAACCGTACCTTGGCAGTAACCGGTTTCATTTTGAGGTTTCACTCTGTTTTCTCCTATAGGGATACATGTATTTGGAACTCGAATCAAACACGGTTTGTGCTAGCTCTTTGAAACTTGACACAATAAAGCAGTTTCAAGTTCTATCTCTATGGTTTGTTTGCTGTTGATGTAGCCCTAAGCAGAGACTGGCGAGAATCACGTTCATGGAAAGGGCCTGCCAAGCTTCCAAAAAACTACGAGTTGCCTGAAATCTCAGCAAACACTTTTTCACCCAATCTTGATGATACTTTCAGGTAATGATCAGTACACCAAGCACACTTGGCTCGCCAAATTTCGTTCTTCTAGGTTAAACCGTTCCTTGGCAGTAACCGGTTTCATTTTGAGGTTTCACTCTGTTTTCTCCTATAGGGATACATGTATTTGGAACTCTAAATCAAACACGGTTTGTGCTAGCTCTTTGAAACTTGACATAATAAAGCAGTTTCAAGTTCTATCTCTATGGTTTGTTTGCTGTTGATGTAGCCCTAAGCAGAGACTGGCGAGAATCACTTTCATGGAAAGGGCCTGCCAAGCTTCCAAAAAACTACGAGTTGCCTGAAATCTCAGCAAACACTTTTTCACCCAATCTTGATGATACTTTCAGGTAATGATCAGTACACCAAGCCCACTTGGCTCGCCAAATTTCGTTCTTCTAGGTTAAACCGTTCGTTGGCAGTAACCGGTTTCATTTTGAGGTTTCACTCTGTTTTCTCCTATAGGGATACATGTATTTGGAACTCTAAATCAAACACGGTTTGTGCTAGCTCTTTGAAACTTGACACAATAAAGCAGTTTCAAGTTCTATCTCTATGGTTTGTTTGCTGTTGATGTAGCCCTAAGCAGAGACTGGCGAGAATCACTTTCATGGAAAGGGCCTGCCAAGCTTCCAAAAAACTACGAGTTGCCTGAAATCTCAGCAAACACTTTTTCACCCAATCTTGATGATACTTTCAGGTAATGATCAGTACACCAAGCCCACTTGGCTCGCCAAATTTCGTTCTTCTAAGTTAAACCGTACCTTGGCAGTAACCGGTTTCATTTTGAGGTTTCACTCTGTTTTCTCCTATAGGGATACATGTATTTGGAACTCTAAATCAAACACGGTTTGTGCTAGCTCTTTGAAACTTGACACAATAAAGCAGTTTCAAGTTCTATCTCTATGGTTTGTTTGCTGTTGATGTAGCCCTAAGCAGAGACTGGCGAGAATCACGTTCATGGAAAGGGGCCTGCCAAGCTTCCAAAAAACTACGAGTTGCCTGAAATCTCAGCAAACACTTTTTCACCCAATCTTGATGATACTTTCAGGTAATGATCAGTACACCAAGCCCACTTGGCTCGCCAAATTTCGTTCTTCTAGGTTAAACCGTTCCTTGGCAGTAACCGGTTTCATTTTGAGGTTTCACTCTGTTTTCTCCTATAGGGATTCATGTATTTTTAACTCTAAATCAAACACGGTTTGTGCTAGCACTTTGAAACTTGACACAATAAAGCAGTATCAAGTTCTGTCTCTATGGTTTGTTTGCTGTTGATGTAGCCCTAAGCAGAGACTGGCGAGAATCACTTTCATGGAAAGGGCCTTCCAAGCTTCCAAAAAAACACGAGTTGCCTGAAATCTCAGCAAACACTTTTCACCCAATCTTGATGATACTTTCAGGTAATGATCAGTACACCAAGCCCACTTGGCTCGCCAAATTTCGTTCTTCTAGGTTAAACCGTTCCTTGGCAGTAACCGGTTTCATTTTGAGGTTTCACTCTGTTTTCTCCTATAGGGATACATGTATTTGGACCTCTAAATCAAACACGGTTTGTGCTAGCTCTTTGAAACTTGAAACAGTAAAGCAGTTTCAAGTTCTATCTCTATGGTTTGTTTGCTGTTGATGTAGCCCTAAGCAGAGACTGGCGAGAATCACTTTCATGGAAAGGGCCTGCCAAGCTTCCAAAAAACTACGAGTTGCCTGAAATCTCAGCAAACACTTTTTCACCCAATCTTGATGATACTTTCAGGTAATGATCAGTACACCAAGACCACTTGGCTCGCCCAAATTTCGTTCTTCTAGGTTAAACCGTTCGTTGGCAGTAACCGGGTTCATTTTGAGGTTTCACTCTGTTTTCTCCTATAGGGATACATGTATTTGGAACTCGAAATCAAACACGGTTTGTGCTAGCTCTTTGAAACTTGACACAATAAAGCAGTTTCAAGCTCTGTCTCTATGGTTTGTTTGCTGTTGATGTAGCCCTAAGCGGAGACTGGCGAGAATCACTTTCATGGAAAGGGCCTGCCAAGCTTCCAAAAAACTACGAGTTGCCTGAAATGTCAGCAAACACTTTTTCACCCAATCTTGATGATACTTTCAGGTAATGATCAGTACACCAAGCCCACTTGGCTCGCCAAATTCGTTCTTCTAGGTTAAACCGTTCCTTGGCAGTAACCGGTTTCATTTTGAGGTTTCACTCTGTTTTCTCCTATAGGGATTCATGTAATTTGGAACTCTAAATCAAACACGGTTTGTGCTAGCTCTTTGAAACTTGACACAATAAAGCAGTATCAAGTTCTGTCTCTATGGTTTGTTTGCTGTTGATGTAGCCCTAAGCAGAGACTGCGAGAATCACTTTCATGGAAAGGGCCTTCCAAGCTTCCAAAAAACTACGAGTTGCCTGAAATCTCAGCAAACACTTTTTCACCCAATCTTGATGATACTTTCAGGTAATGATCAGTACACCAAGCCCACTTGGCTCGCCAAATTTCGTTCTTCTAGGTTCAACCGTTCGTTGGCAGTAACCGGTTTCATTTTGAGGTTTCACTCTGTTTTCTCCTATAGGGATACATGTATTTGGAACTCTAAATCAAACACGGTTTGTGCTAGCTCTTGAAACTTGAAACAGTAAAGCAGTTTCAAGTTCTATCTCTATGGTTTGTTTGCTGTTGATGTAGCCCTAAGCAGAGACTGGCGAGAATCACTTTCATGGAAAGGGCCTGCCAAGCTTCCAAAAAACTACGAGTTGCCTGAAATCTCAGCAAACACTTTTTCACCCAATCTTGATGATACTTTCAGGTAATGATCAGTACACCAAGCCCCACTTGGCTCGCCAAATTTCGTTCTTCTAGGTTAAACCCGTTCGTTGGCAGTAACCGGTTTCATTTTGAGGTTTCACTCTGTTTTCTCCTATAGGGATACATGTATTTTGGAACTCTAAATCAAACACGGTTTGTGCTAGCTCTTTGAAACTTGACACAATAAAGCAGTTTCAAGTTCTATCTCTATGGTTTGTTTGCTGTTGATGTAGCCCTAAGCAGAGACTGGCGAGAATCACTTTCATGGAAAGGGCCTGTCAAGCTTCCAAAAAACTACGAGTTGCCTGAAATCTCAGCAAACACTTTTTCATCCAATCTTGATGATACTTTCAGGTAATGATCAGTACACCAAGCCCCACTTGGCTCGCCAAATTTCGTTCTTCTAGGTTAAACCGTTCGTTGGCAGTAACCGGTTTCATTTTGAGGTTTCACTCTGTTTTCTCCTATAGGGATACATGTATTTGGAACTCTAAATCAAACACGGTTTGTGCTAGCTCTTTGAAACTTCACACAGTAAAGCAGTTTCAAGTTCTATCTCTATGGTTTGTTTGCTGTTGATGTAGCCCTAAGCAGAGACTGGCGAGAATCACTTTCATGGAAAGGGCCTGCCAAGCTTCCAAAAAACTACGAGTTGCCTGAAATCTCAGCAAACACTTTTTCACCCAATCTTGATGATACTTTCAGGTAATGATCAGTACACCAAGCCCACTTGGCTCGCCAAATTTCGTTCTTCTAGGTTAAACCGTACCTTGGCAGTAACCGGTTTCATTTTGAGGTTTCACTCTGTTTTCTCCTATAGGGATACATGTATTTGGAACTCTAAATCAAACACGGTTTGTGCTAGCTCTTTGAAACTTGACACAATAAAGCAGTTTCAAGTTCTATCTCTATGGTTTGTTTGCTGTTGATGTAGCCCTAAGCAGAGACTGGCGAGAATCACGTTCATGGAAAGGGCCTGCCAAGCTTCCAAAAAACTACGAGTTGCCTGAAATCTCAGCAAACACTTTTTCACCCAATCTTGATGATACTTTCAGGTAATGATCAGTACACCAAGCACACTTGGCTCGCCAAATTTCGTTCTTCTAGGTTAAACCGTTCCTTGGCAGTAACCGGTTTCATTTTGAGGTTTCACTCTGTTTTCTCCTATAGGGATACATGTATTTGGAACTCTAAATCAAACACGGTTTGTGCTAGCTCTTTGAAACTTGACATAATAAAGCAGTTTCAAGTTCTATCTCTATGTTTGTTTGCTGTTGATATAGCCCTAAGCAGAGACTGGCGAGAATCACTTTCATGGAAAGGGCCTGCCAAGCTTCCAAAAAACTACGAGTTGCCTGAAATCTCAGCAAACACTTTTTCACCCAATCTTGATGATACTTTCAGGTAATGATCAGTACACCAAGCCCACTTGGCTCGCCAAATTTCGTTCTTCTAGGTTAAACCGTTCGTTGGCAGTAACCGGTTTCATTTTGAGGTTTCACTCTGTTTTCTCCTATAGGGATACATGTATTTGGAACTCTAAATCAAACACGGTTTGTGCTAGCTCTTTGAAACTTGACACAATAAAGCAGTTTCAAGTTCTATCTCTATGGTTTGTTTGCTGTTGATGTAGCCCTAAGCAGGAGAGTGGCGAGAATCACTTTCATGGAAAGGGCCTGCCAAGCTTCCAAAAAACTACGAGTTGCCTGAAATCTCAGCAAACACTTTTTCACCCAATCTTGATGATACTTTCAGGTAATGATCAGTACACCAACCAAGCCCACTTGGCTCGCCCAAATTTCGTTCTTCTAGGTTAAACCGTACCTTGGCAGTAACCGGTTTCATTTTGAGGTTTCACTCTGTTTTCTCCTATAGGGATACATGTATTTGGAACTCTGAAACAAACACGGTTTGTGCTAGCTCTTTGAAACTTGACACAATAAAGCAGTTTCAAGTTCTATCTCTATGGTTTGTTTGCTGTTGATGTAGCCCTAAGCAGAGACTGGCGAGAATCACTTTCATGGAAAGGGCCTGCCAAGCTTCCAAAAAACTACGAGTTGCCTGAAATCTCAGCAAACACTTTTTCACCCAATCTTGATGATACTTTCCGGTAATGATCAGTACACCAAGTCCACTTGGCTCGCCAAATTTCGTTCTTCTAGGTTAAACCGTTCTTGGCATTAACCGGTTTCATTTTGAGGTTTCACTCTGTTTTCTCCTATAGGGATTCATGTATTTGGAACTCTAAATCAAACACGGTTTGTGCTAGCTCTTTGAAACTTGACACAATAAAGCAGTTTCAAGTTCTTTCTCTATGGTTTGTTTGCTGTTGATGTAGCCCTAAGCAGAGACTGGCCAGAATCACTTTCATGGAAAGGGCCTGCCAAGCTTCCACAAAACTACGAGTTGCCTGAAATCTCAGCAAACACTTTTTCACCCAATCTTGATGATACTTTCAGGTAATGATCAGTACACCAAGCCCACTTGGCTCGCCAAATTTCGTTCTTCTAGGTTAAACCGTTCGTTGGCAGTAACCGGTTTCATTTTGAGGTTTCACTCTGTTTCTCCTATAGGGATACATGTATTTGGAACTCTAAATCAAACACGGTTTGTGCTAGCTCTTTGAAACTTGACACAATAAAGCAGTTTCAAGTTCTATCTCTATGGTTTGTTTGCTGTTGATGTAGCCCTAAGCAGAGACTGGCGAGAATCACTTTCATGGAAAGGGCCTGTCAAGCTTCCAAAAAACTACGAGTTGCCTGAAATCTCAGCAAAACACTTTTCACCCAATCTTGATGATACTTTCAGGTAATGATCAGTACACCAAGCCACTTGGCTCGCCAAATTTCGTTCTTCTAGGTTAAACCGTTCGTTGGCAGTAACCGGTTTCATTTTGAGGTTTCACTCTGTTTTCTCCTATAGGGATACATGTATTTGGAACTCTAAATCAAACACGGTTTGTGCTAGCTCTTTGAAACTTCACACAGTAAAGCAGTTTCAAGTTCTATCTCTATGGTTTGTTTGCTGTTGATGTAGCCCTAAGCAGAGACTGGCGAGAATCACTTTCATGGAAAGGGCCTGCCAAGCTTCCAAAAAACTACGAGTTGCCTGAAATCTCAGCAAACACTTTTTCACCCAATCTTGATGATACTTTCAGGTAATGATCAGTACACCAAGCCCACTTGGCTCGCCAAATTTCGTTCTTCTAGGTTAAACCCGTACCTTGGCAGTAACCGGTTTCATTTTGAGGTTTCACTCTGTTTTCTCCTATAGGGATACATGTATTTGGAACTCTAAATCAAACACGGTTTGTGCTAGCTCTTTGAAACTTGACACAATAAAGCAGTTTCAAGTTCTATCTCTATGGTTTGTTTGCTGTTGATGTAGCCCTAAGCAGAGACTGGCGAGAATCACGTTCATTGAAAGGGCCTGCCAAGCTTCCAAAAAACTACGAGTTGCCTGAAATCTCAGCAAACACTTTTTCACCCAATCTTGATGATACTTTCAGGTAATGATCAGTACACCAAGCACACTTGGCTCGCCAAATTTCGTTCTTCTAGGTTAAACCGTTCCTTGGCAGTAACCGGTTTCATTTTGAGGTTTCACTCTGTTTTCTCCTATAGGGATACATGTATTTGGAACTCTAAATCAAACACGGTTTGTGCTAGCTCTTTGAAACTTGACATAATAAAGCAGTTTCAAGTTCTATCTCTATGGTTTGTTTGCTGTTGATGTAGCCCTAAGCAGAGACTGGCGAGAATCACTTTCATGGAAAGGGCCTGCCAAGCTTCCAAAAAACTACGAGTTGCCTGAAATGTCAGCAAACACTTTTTCACCCAATCTTGATGATACTTTCAGGTAATGATCAGTACACCAAGCCCACTTGGCTCGCCAAATTTCATTCTTCTAGGTTAAACCGTTCCTTGGCAGTAACCGGTTTCATTTTGAGGTTTCACTCTGTTTTCTCCTATAGGATTCATGTATTTGGAACTCTAAATCAAACACGGTTTGTGCTAGCTCTTTGAAACTTGACACAATAAAGCAGTATCAAGTTCTGTCTCTATGGTTTGTTTGCTGTTGATGTAGCCCTAAGCAGAGACTGGCGAGAATCACTTTCATGGAAAGGGCCTTCCAAGCTTCCAAAAAACTACGAGTTGCCTGCAATCTCAGCAAACACTTTTTCACCCAATCTTGATGATACTTTCAGGTAATGATCAGTACACCAAGCCCACTTGGCTCGCCAAATTTCGTTCTTCTAGGTTCAACTGTTCGTTGGCAGTAACCGGTTTCATTTTGAGGTTTCACTCTGTTTTCTCCTATAGGGATACATGTATTTGGAACTCTAAATCAAACACGGTTTGTGCTAGCTCTTTGAAACTTGAAACAGTAAAGCAGTTTCAAGTTCTATCTCTATGGTTTGTTTGCTGTTGATGTAGCCCTAAGCAGAGACTGGCGAGAATCACTTTCATGGAAAGGCCTGCCAAGCTTCCAAAAAACTATGAGTTGCCTGAAATCTCAGCAAACACTTTTTCACCCAATCTTGATGATACTTTCAGGTAATGATCAGTACACAAGCCTCACTTGGCTCGCCAAATTTCGTTCTTCTAGGTTAAACCGTTCCTTGGCAGTAACCGGTTTCATTTTGAGGTTTCACTCTGTTTTCTCCTATAGGGATACATGTATTTGGAACTCTAAATCAAACACGGTTTGTGCTAGCTCTTTGAAACTTGACACAATAAAGCAGTTTCAAGTTCTATCTCTATGGTTTGTTTGCTGTTGATGTAGCCCTAAGCAGAGACTGGCGAGAATCACTTTCATGGAAAGGGCCTGTCAAGCTTCCAAAAAACTACGAGTTGCCTGAAATCTCAGCAAACACTTTTTCACCCAATCTTGATGATACTTTTCAGGTAATGATCAGTACACCAAGCCACTTGGCTCGCCAAATTCGTTCTTCTAGGTTAAACCGTTCGTTGGCAGTAACCGGTTTCATTTTGAGGTTTCACTCTGTTTTCTCCTATAGGGATACATGTATTTGGAACTCTAAATCAAAAACGGTTTGTGCTAGCTCTTTGAAACTTCACACAGTAAAGCAGTTTCAAGTTCTATCTCTATGGTTTGTTTGCTGTTGATGTAGCCCTAAGCAGAGACTGGCGAGAATCACTTTCATGGAAAGGGCCTGCCAAGCTTCCAAAAAACTACGAGTTGCCTGAAATCTCAGCAAACACTTTTTCACCCAATCTTGATGATACTTTCAGGTAATGATCAGTACACCAAGCCCACTTGGCTCGCCAAATTTCGTTCTTCTAGGTTAAACCGTACCTTGGCAGTAACCGGTTTCATTTTGAGGTTTCACTCTGTTTTCTCCTATAGGGATACATGTATTTGGAACTCTAAATCAAACACGGTTTGTGCTAGCTCTTTGAAACTTGACACAATAAAGCAGTTTCAAGTTCTATCTCTATGGTTTGTTTGCTGTTGATTGTAGCCCTAAGCAGAGACTGGCGAGAATCACGTTCATGGAAAGGGCCTGCCAAGCTTCCAAAAAACTACGAGTTGCCTGAAATCTCAGCAAACACTTTTTCACCCAATCTTGATGATACTTTCAGGTAATGATCAGTACACCAAGCACACTTGGCTCGCCAAATTTCGTTCTTCTAGGTTAAACCGTTCCTTGGCAGTAACCGGTTTCATTTTGAGGTTTCACTCTGTTTTCTCCTATAGGGATACATGTATTTGGAACTCTAAATCAAACACGGTTTGTGCTAGCTCTTTGAAACTTGACATAATAAAGCAGTTTCAAGTTCTATCTCTATGGTTTGTTTGCTGTTGATGTAGCCCTAAGCAGAGACTGGCGAGAATCACTTTCATGGAAAGGGCCTGCCAAGCTTCCAAAAAACTACGAGTTGCCTGAAATCTCAGCAAACACTTTTTCACCCAATCTTGATGATACTTTCAGGTAATGATCAGTACACCAAGCCCACTTGGCTCGCCAAATTTCGTTCTTCTAGGTTAAACCGTTCGTTGGCAGTAACCGGTTTCATTTTGAGGTTTCACTCTGTTTTCTCCTATAGGGATACATGTATTTGGAACTCTAAATCAAACACGGTTTGTGCTAGCTCTTTGAAACTTGACACAATAAAGCAGTTTCAAGTTCTATCTCTATGGTTTGTTTGCTGTTGATGTAGCCCTAAGCAGAGACTGGCGAGAATCACTTTCATGGAAAGGGCCTGCCAAGCTTCCAAAAAACTACGAGTTGCCTGAAATCTCAGCAAACACTTTTTCACCCAATCTTGATGATACTTTCAGGTAATGATCAGTACACCAAGCCCACTTGGCTCGCCAAATTTCGTTCTTCTAGGTTAAACCGTACCTTGGCAGTAACTGGTTTCATTTTGAGGTTTCACTCTGTTTTCTCCTATAGGGATACATGTATTTGGAACTCTGAAACAAACACGGTTTGTGCTAGCTCTTTGAAAACTTGACACAATAAAGCAGTTTCAAGTTCTATCTCTATGGTTTGTTTGCTGTTGATGTAGCCCTAAGCAGAGACTGGCGAGAATCACTTTCATGGAAAGGGCCTGCCAAGCTTCCAAAAAACTACGAGTTGCCTGAAATCTCAGCAAACACTTTTTCACCCAATCTTGATGATACTTTCCGGTAATGATCAGTACACCAAGTCCACTTGGCTCGCCAAATTTCGTTCTTCTAGGTTAAACCGTTCCTTGGCAGTAACCGGTTTCATTTTGAGGTTTCACTCTGTTTTCTCCTATAGGGATTCATGTATTTGGAACTCTAAATCAAACACGGTTTGTGCTAGCTCTTTGAAACTTGACACAATAAAGCAGTTTCAAGTTCTGTCTCTATGGTTTGTTTGCTGTTGATGTAGCCCTAAGCAGAGACTGGCCAGAATCACTTTCATGGAAAGGGCCTGCCAAGCTTCCACAAAACTACGAGTTGCCTGAAATCTCAGCAAACACTTTTTCACCCAATCTTGATGATACTTTCAGGTAATGATCAGTACACCAAGCCCACTTGGCTCGCCAAATTTCGTTCTTCTAGGTTAAACCGTTCGTTGGCAGTAACCGGTTTTCAATTTTGAGGTTTCACTCTGTTTTCTCCTATAGGGATACATGTATTTGGAACTCTAAATCAAACACGGTTTATGCTAGCTCTTTGAAACTTGAAACAGTAAAGCAGTTTCAAGTTCTATCTCTATGGTTTGTTTGCTGTTGATGTAGCCCTAAGCAGAGACTGGCGAGAATCACTTTCATGGAAAGGGCCTGCCAAGCTTCCAAAAAAACTACGAGTTGCCTGGAAATCTCAGCAAACACTTTTTCACCCAATCTTGATGATACTTTCAGGTAATGATCAGTACACCAAGCCCACTTGGCTCACCAAATTTCGTTCTTCTAGGTTAAACCGTTCCTTGGCAGTAACCGGTTTCATTTTGAGGTTTCACTCTGTTTTCTCCTATAGGGATTCATGTATTTGGAACTCTAAATCAAACACGGTTTGTGCTAGCTCTTTGAAACTTGAACACAATAAAGCAGTTTCAAGTTCTGTCTCTATGGGTTTGTTTGCTGTTGATGTAGCCCTAAGCAGAGACTGGCGAGAAATCACTTTCATGGAAAGGGCCTGCCAAGCTTCCAAAAAACTACGAGTTGCCTGAAATCTCAGCAAACACTTTTTCACCCAATCTTGATGATACTTGCAGGTAATGATCAGTACACCAAGCCCACTAGGCTCGCCAAATTTCGTTTCTTCTAGGTTAAACCGTTCGTTGGCAGTAACCGGTTTCATTTTGAGGTTTCACTCTGTTTTCTCCTATAGGGATACATGTATTGGAACTCTAAATCAAACACGGTTTGTGCTAGCTCTTTGAAACTTGACACAATAAAGCAGTTTCAAGCTCTGTCTCTATGGTTTTGTTTGCTGTTGATGTAGCCCTAAGCAGAGACTGGCGAGAATCACTTTCATGGAAAGGGCCTGCCAAGCTTCCAAAAAACTACGAGTTGCCTGAAATCTCAGCAAACACTTTTCACCCAATCTTGATGATACTTTCAGGTAATGATCAGTACACCAAGCCCACTTGGCTCGCCAAATTTCGTTCTTCTAGGTTAAACCGTTCGTTGGCAGTAACCGGTTTCATTTTGAGGTTTCACTCTGTTTTCTCCTATAGGGATACATGTATTTCGAACTCGAAATCAAACACGGTTTGTGCTAGCTCTTTGAAACTTGACACAATAAAGCAGTTTCAAGTTCTGTCTCTATGGTTTGTTTGCTGTTGATGTAGCCCTAAGCAGAGACTGGCGAGAATCACTTTCATGAAAGCGCCTGCCAAGCTTCCAAAAAAACTACGAGTTGCCTGAAATCTCAGCAAACACTTTTTCACCCAATCTTGATGATACTTTCAGGTAATGATCAATACACCAAGCCCACTTGGCTCGCCAAATTTCGTTCTTCTAGGTTAAACCGTTCGTTGGCAGTAACCGGTTTCATTTTGAGGTTTCACTCTGTTTTCTCCTATAGGGATACATGTATTTGGAACTCTGAAACAAACACGGTTTGTGCTAGCTCTTTGAAACTTGACACAATAAAGCAGTTTCAAGTTCTATCTCTATGGTTTGTTTGCTGTTGATGTAGCCCTAAGCAGAGACTGGCGAGAATCACTTTCATGGAAAGGGCCTGCCAAGCTTCCAAAAAACTACGAGTTGCCTGAAATCTCAGCAAACACTTTTTCACCCAATCTTGATGATACTTTCAGGTAATGATCAGTACACCAAGCCCACTTGGCTCACCAAATTTCGTTCTTCTAGGTTAAACCGTTCCTTGGCAGTAACCGGTTTCATTTTGAGGTTTCACTCTGTTTTCTCCTATAGGGATTCATGTATTTGGAACTCTAAATCAAACACGGTTTGTGCTAGCTCTTTGAAACTTGACACAATAAAGCAGTTTCAAGTTCTGTCTCTATGGTTTGTTTGCTGTTGATGTAGCCCTAAGCAGAGACTGGCGAGAATCACTTTCATGGAAAGGGCCTGCCAAGCTTCCAAAAACTACGAGTTGCCTGAAATCTCAGCAAACACTTTTTCACCCAATCTTGATGATACTTTAAGGTAATGATCAGTACACCAAGCCCATTGGCTCGCCAAATTTTCGTTCTTCTAGGTTAAACCGTTCCTTGGCAGTAACCGGTTTCATTTTGAGGTTTCACTCTGTTTTCTCCTATAGGGATACATGTATTTGGAACTCTGAAACAAACACGGTTTGTGCTAGCTCTTTGAAACTTGACACAATAAAGCAGTTTCAAGTTCTATCTCTATGGTTTGTTTGCTGTTGATGTAGCCCTAAGCAGAGACTGGCGAGAATCACTTTCATGGAAAGGGCCTGCCAAGCTTCCAAAAAACTACGAGTTGCCTGAAATCTCAGCAAACACTTTTTCACCCAATCTTGATGATACTTTCCGGTAATGATCAGTACACCAAGTCCACTTGGCTCGCCAAATTTCGTTCTTCTAGGTTAAACCGTTCCTTGGCAGTAACCGGTTTCATTTTGAGGTTTCACTCTGTTTTCTCCTATAGGGATTCATGTATTTGGAACTCTAAATCAAACACGGTTTGTGCTAGCTCTTTGAAACTTGACACAATAAAGCAGTTTCAAGTTCTGTCTCTATGGTTTGTTTGCTGTTGATGTAGCCCTAAGCAGAGACTGGCCAGAATCACTTTCATGGAAAGGGCCTGCCAAGCTTCCACAAAACTACGAGTTGCCTGAAATCTCAGCAAACACTTTTTCACCCAATCTTGATGATACTTTCAGGTAATGATCAGTACACCAAGCCCACTTGGCTCGCCAAATTTCGTTCTTCTAGGTTAAACCGTTCGTTGGCAGTAACCGGTTTCATTTTGAGGTTTCACTCTGTTTTCTCCTATAGGGATACATGTATTTGGAACTCTAAATCAAACACGGTTTATGCTAGCTCTTTGAAACTTGAAACAGTAAAGCAGTTTCAAGTTCTATCTCTATGGTTTGTTTGCTGTTGATGTAGCCCTAAGCAGAGACTGGCGAGAATCACTTTCATGGAAAGGGCCTGCCAAGCTTCCAAAAAACTACGAGTTGCCTGAAATCTCAGCAAACACTTTTTCACCCAATCTTGATGATACTTTCAGGTAATGATCAGTACACCAAGCCCACTTGGCTCACCAAATTTCGTTCTTCTAGGTTAAACCGTTCCTTGGCAGTAACCGGTTTCATTTTGAGGTTTCACTCTGTTTTCTCCTATAGGGATTCATGTATTTGGAACTCTAAATCAAACACGGTTTGTGCTAGCTCTTTGAAACTTGACACAATAAAGCAGTTTCAAGTTCTGTCTCTATGGTTTGTTTGCTGTTGATGTAGCCCTAAGCAGAGACTGGCGAGAATCACTTTCATGGAAAGGGCCTGCCAAGCTTCCAAAAACTACGAGTTGCCTGAAATCTCAGCAAACACTTTTTCACCCAATCTTGATGATACTTGCAGGTAATGATCAGTACACCAAGCCCACTAGGCTCGCCAAATTTCGTTCTTCTAGGTTAAACCGTTCGTTGGCAGTAACCGGTTTCATTTTGAGGTTTCACTCTGTTTTCTCCTATAGGGATACATGTATTTGGAACTCTAAATCAAACACGGTTTGTGCTAGCTCTTTGAAACTTGACACAATAAAGCAGTTTCAAGCTCTGTCTCTATGGTTTGTTTGCTGTTGATGTAGCCCTAAGCAGAGACTGGCGAGAATCACTTTCATGGAAAGGGCCTGCCAAGCTTCCAAAAAACTACGAGTTGCCTGAAATCTCAGCAAACACTTTTTCACCCAATCTTGATGATACTTTCAGGTAATGATCAGTACACCAAGCCCACTTGGCTCGCCAAATTTCGTTCTTCTAGGTTAAACCGTTCGTTGGCAGTAACCGGTTTCATTTTGAGGTTTCACTCTGTTTTCTCCTATAGGGATACATGTATTTCGAACTCGAAATCAAACACGGTTTGTGCTAGCTCTTTGAAACTTGACACAATAAAGCAGTTTCAAGTTCTGTCTCTATGGTTTGTTTGCTGTTGATGTAGCCCTAAGCAGAGACTGGCGAGAATCACTTTCATGGAAAGCGCCTGCCAAGCTTCCAAAAAACTACGAGTTGCCTGAAATCTCAGCAAACACTTTTTCACCCAATCTTGATGATACTTTCAGGTAATGATCAATACACCAAGCCCCTTGGCTCGCCAAATTTCGTTCTTCTAGGTTAAACCGTTCGTTGGCAGTAACCGGTTTCATTTTGAGGTTTCACTCTGTTTTCTCCTATAGGGATACATGTATTTGGAACTCTGAAACAAACACGGTTTGTGCTAGCTCTTTGAAACTTGACACAATAAAGCAGTTTCAAGTTCTATCTCTATGGTTTGTTTGCTGTTGATGTAGCCCTAAGCAGAGACTGGCGAGAATCACTTTCATGGAAAGGGCCTGCCAAGCTTCCAAAAAACTACGAGTTGCCTGAAATCTCAGCAAACACTTTTTCACCCAATCTTGATGATACTTTCAGGTAATGATCAGTACACCAAGCCCACTTGGCTCACCAAATTTCGTTCTTCTAGGTTAAACCGTTCCTTGGCAGTAACCGGTTTCATTTTGAGGTTTCACTCTGTTTTCTCCTATAGGGATTCATGTATTTGGAACTCTAAATCAAACACGGTTTGTGCTAGCTCTTTGAAACTTGACACAATAAAGCAGTTTCAAGTTCTGTCTCTATGGTTTGTTTGCTGTTGATGTAGCCCTAAGCAGAGACTGGCGAGAATCACTTTCATGGAAAGGGCCTGCCAAGCTTCCAAAAAACTACGAGTTGCCTGAAATCTCAGCAAACACTTTTTCACCCAATCTTGATGATACTTTAAGGTAATGATCAGTACACCAAGCCCACTTGGCTCGCCAAATTTCGTTCTTCTAGGTTAAACCGTTCCTTGGCAGTAACCGGTTTCATTTTGAGGTTTCACTCTGTTTCTCCTATAGGGATACATGTATTTGGAACTCTAAATCAAACACGGTTTGTGCTAGCTCTTTGAAACTTGACACAATAAAGCAGTTTCAAGCTCTGTCTCTATGGTTTGTTTGCTGTTGATGTAGCCCTAAGCAGAGACTGGTGAGAATCACTTTCATGGAAAGGGCCTGCCAAGCTTCCAAAAAACTACGAGTTGCCTGAAATGTCAGCAAACACCTTTTTCACCCAATCTTGATGATACTTTCAGGTAATGATCAGTACCACCAAGCCCACTTGGCTCGCCAAATTTCGTTCTTCTAGGTTAAACCGTTCCTTGGCAGTAACCGGTTTCATTTTGAGGTTTCACTCTGTTTTCTCCTATAGGGATACATGTATTTGGAACTCTAAATCAAACACGGGTTTGTGCTAGCTCTTTGAAACTTGACACAGTAAAGCAGTTTCAAGTTCTATCTCTATGGTTTGTTTGCTGTTGATGTAGCCCTAAGCAGAGACTGGCGAGAATCACTTTCATGGAAAGGGCCTGCCAAGCTTCCAAAAACTACGAGTTGCCTGAAATCTCAGCAAACACTTTTTCACCCAATCTTGATGATACTTTCAGGTAATGATCAGTACACCAAGCCCACTTGGCTCGCCAAATTTCGTTCTTCTAGGTTAAACCGTTCCTTGGCAGTAACCGGTTTCATTTTGAGGTTCACTCTGTTTTCTCCTATAGGGATACATGTATTTGGAACTCGAAATCAACACGGTTTGTGCTAGCTCTTTGAAACTTGACACAATAAAGCAGTTTCAAGTTCTGTCTCTATGGTTTGTTTGCTGTTGATGTAGCCCTAAGCAGAGACTGGCGAGAATCACTTTCATGGAAAGGGCCTGCCAAGCTTCCAAAAAACTACGAGTTGCCTGAAATCTCAGCAAACACTTTTTCACCCAATCTTGATGATACTTTCAGGTAATGATCAGTACACCAAGCCCACTTGGCTCGCCAAATTTCGTTCTTCTAGGTTAAACCGTTCCTTGGCAGTAACCGGTTTCATTTTGAGGTTTCACTCTGTTTTCTCCTATAGGGATACATGTATTTGGAACTCTAAATCAAACACGGTTTGTGCTAGCTCTTTGAAACTTGACACAGTAAAGCAGTTTCAAGTTCTATCTCTATGGTTTGTTTGCTGTTGATGTAGCCCTAAGCAGAGACTGGCGAGAATCACTTTCATGGAAAGGGCCTGCCAAGCTTCCAAAAAACTACGAGTTGCCTGAAATCTCAGCAAACACTTTTTCACCCAATCTTGATGATACTTTCAGGTAATGATCAGTACACCAAGCCCACTTGGCTCGCCAAATTTCGTTCTTCTAGGTTAAACCGTTCGTTGGCAGTAACCGGTTTCATTTTGAGGTTTCACTCTGTTTTCTCCTATAGGGATACATGTATTTGGAACTCGAAATCAAACACGGTTTGTGCTAGCTCTTTGAAACTTGACACAATAAAGCAGTTTCAAGTTCTGTCTCTATGGTTTGTTTGCTGTTGATGTAGCCCTAAGCAGAGACTGGCGAGAATCACTTTCATGGAAAGGGCCTTCCAAGCTTCCAAAAACTACGAGTTGCCTGAAATCTCAGCAAACACTTTTTCACCCAATCTTGATGATACTTTCAGGTAATGATCAGTACACCAAGCCCACTTGGCTCGCCAAATTTCGTTCTTCTAGGTTAAACCGTTCCTTGGCAGTAACCGGTTTCATTTTGAGGTTTCACTCTGTTTTCTCCTATAGGGATACATGTATTTGGAACTCTAAATCAAACACGGTTTGTGCTAGCTCTTTGAAACTTGAAACAGTAAAGCAGTTTCAAGTTCTATCTCTATGGTTTGTTTGCTGTTGATGTAGCCCTAAGCAGAGACTGGCGAGAATCACTTTCATGGAAAGGCCTGCCAAGCTTCCAAAAAACTACGAGTTGCCTGAAATCTCAGCAAACACTTTTTCACCCAATCTTGATGATACTTTCAGGTAATGATCAGTACACGAAGCCCACTTGGCTCGCCAAATTTCGTTCTTCTAGGTTAAACCGTTCGTTGGCAGTAACCGGTTTCATTTTGAGGTTTCACTCTGTTTTCTCCTATAGGGATACATGTATTTCGAACTCGAAATCAAACACGGTTTGTGCTAGCTCTTTGAAACTTGACACAATAAAGCAGTTTCAAGCTCTGTCTCTATGGTTTGTTTGCTGTTGATGTAGCCCTAAGCAGAGACTGGCGAGAATCACTTTCATGGAAAGGGCCTGCCAAGCTTCCAAAAAAACTACGAGTTGCCTGAAATGTCAGCAAAGACTTTTCACCCAATCTTGATGATACTTTCAGGTAATGATCAGTACACCAAGCCACTTGGCTCGCCAAATTTCGTTCTTCTAGGTTAACCGTTCCTTGGCAGTAACCGTTTTCATTTGAGGTTTCACTCTGTTTTCTCCTATAGGGATACATGTATTTGGAAACTCTAAATCAAACACGGTTTGTGCTAGCTCTTTGAAACTTGACACAGTAAAGCAGTTTCAAGTTCTATCTCTATGGTTTGTTTGCTGTTGATGTAGCCCTAAGCAGAGACTGGCGAGAAATCACTTTCATGGAAAGGGCCTGCCAAGCTTCCAAAAAACTACGAGTTGCCTGAAATCTCAGCAAACACTTTTTCACCCAATCTTGATGATACTTTCAGGTAATGATCAGTACACCAAGCCCACTTGGCTCGCCAAATTTCGTTCTTCTAGGTTAAACCGTTCGTTGGCAGTAACCGGGTTTCATTTTGAGGTTTCACTCTGTTTTCTCCCTATAGGGATACATGTATTTGGAACTCGAAATCAAACACGGTTGGTGCTAGCTCTTTGAAACTTGACACAATAAAGCAGTTTCAAGTTCTGTCTCTATGGTTTGTTTGCTGTTGATGTAGCCCTAAGCAGAGACTTGGCGAGAATCACTTTCATGGAAAGGGCCTGCCAAGCTTCCAAAAAACTACGAGTTGCCTGAAATGTCAGCAAACACTTTTTCACCCAATCTTGATGATACTTACAGGTAATGATCAGTACACCAAGCCCACTTGGCTCGCCAAATTTCGTTCTTCTAGGTTAAACCGTTCGTTGGCAGTAACCGGTTTCATTTTGAGGTTTCACTCTGTTTTCTCCTATAGGATACACGTATTTGGAACTCTAAATCAAACACGGTTTGTGGCTAGCCCTTTGAAACTTGAAACAGTAAAGCAGTTTCAAGTTCTATCTCTATGATTTGTTTGCTGTTGATGTAGCCCTAAGCAGAGACTGGCGAGAATCACTTACATGGAAAGGGCCTGCAAAGCTTCCAAAAAACTACGAGTTGCCTGAAATCTCAGCAAACACTTTTTCACCCAATCTTGATGATACTTTCAGGTAATGATCAGTACACCAAGCCCACTTGGCTCGCCAAATTTCGTTCTTCCAGGTTAAACCGTTCCTTGGCAGTAACCGGTTTCATTTTGAGGTTTCACTCTGTTTTCTCCTATAGGGATACATGTATTTGGAACTCTAAATCAAACACGGTTTGTGCTAGCTCTTTGAAACTTGAAACAGTAAAGCAGTTTCAAGTTCTATCTCTATGGTTTGTTTGCTGTTGATGTAGCCCTAAGCAGAGACTGGCGAGAATCACTTTCATGGAAAGGGCTTCCAAGCTTCCAAAAAACTACGAGTTGTCTGAAATCTCAGCAAACACTTTTTCACCCAATCTTGATGATACTTTCAGGTAATGATCAGTACACCAAGCCCACTTGGCTCGCCAAATTTCGTTCTTCTAGGTTAAACCGTTCGTTGGCAGTAACCGGTTTCATTTTGAGGTTTCACTCTGTTTTCTCCTATAGGGATACATGTATTTGGAACTCTAAATCAAACACGATTTGTGCTAGCTCTTTGAAACTTGACACAATAAAGCAGTTTCAAGTTCTGTCTCTATGGTTTGTTTGCTGTTGATGTAGCCCTAAGCAGAGACTGGCGAGAATCACGTTCATGGAAAGGGCCTGCCCAAGCTTCCACAAAACTACGAGTTGCCTGAAATCTCAGCAAACACTTTTTCACCCAATCTTGATGATACTTTCAGGTAATGATCAGTACACCAAGCCCACTTGGCTCGCCAAATTTCGTTCTTCTAGGTTAAACCGTTCCTTGGCAGTAACCGGTTTCATTTTGAGGTTTCACTCTGTTTTCTCCTATAGGGATACATGTATTTGGAACTCTAAATCAAACACGGTTTGTGCTAGCTCTTTGAAACTTGACATAATAAAGCAGTTTCAAGTTCTATCTCTATGGTTTGTTTGCTGTTGATGTAGCCCTAAGCAGAGACTGGCGAGAATCACTTTCATGGAAAGCGCCTGCCAAGCTTCCAAAAAACTACGAGTTGCCTGAAATCTCAGCAAACACTTTTTCACCCAATCTTGATGATACTTTCAGGTAATGATCAATACACCAAGCCCACTTGGCTCGCAAAATTTCGTTCTTCTAGGTTAAACCGTTCGTTGGCAGTAACCGGTTTCATTTTGAGGTTTCACTCTGTTTTCTCCTATAGGGATACATGTATTTGGAACTCTGAAACAAACACGGTTTGTGCTAGCTCTTTGAAACTTGACACAATAAAGCAGTTTCAAGTTCTATCTCTATGGTTTGTTTGCTGTTGATGTAGCCCTAAGCAGAGACTGGCGAGAATCACTTTCATGGAAAGGGCCTGCCAAGCTTCCAAAAAACTACGAGTTGCCTGAAATCTCAGCAAACACTTGTTCACCCAATCTTGATGATACTTTAAGGTAATGATCAGTACACCAAGCCCACTTGGCTCGCCAAATTTCGTTCTTCTAGGTTAAACCGTTCCTTGGCAGTAACCGGTTTCATTTTGAGGTTTCACTCTGTTTTCTCCTATAGGGATACATGTATTTGGAACTCTAAATCAAACACGGTTTGTGCTAGCTCTTTGAAACTTGACACAATAAAGCAGTTTCAAGCTCTGTCTCTATGGTTTGTTTGCTGTTGATGTAGCCCTAAGCAGAGACTGGCGAGAATCACTTTCATGGAAAGGGCCTGCCAAGCTTCCAAAAAACTACGAGTTGCCTGAAATGTCAGCAAACACTTTTTCACCCAATCTTGATGATACTTTCAGGTAATGATCAGTACACCAAGCCCACTTGGCTCGCCAAATTTCGTTCTTCTAGGTTAAACCGTTCCTTGGCAGTAACCGGTTTCATTTTGAGGTTTCACTCTGTTTTCTCCTATAGGGATACATGTATTTGGAACTCTAAATCAAACACGGTTTGTGCTAGCTCTTTGAAACTTGACACAGTAAAGCAGTTTCAAGTTCTATCTCTATGGTTTGTTTGCTGTTGATGTAGCCCTAAGCAGAGACTGGCGAGAATCACTTTCATGGAAAGGGCCTGCCAAGCTTCCAAAAAACTACGAGTTGCCTGAAATCTCAGCAAACACTTTTTCACCCAATCTTGATGATACTTTCAGGTAATGATCAGTACACCAAGCCCACTTGGCTCGCCAAATTTCGTTCTTCTAGGTTAAACCGTTCGTTGGCAGTAACCGGTTTCATTTTGAGGTTTCACTCTGTTTTCTCCTATAGGGATACATGTATTTGGAACTCGAAATCAAACACGGTTTGTGCTAGCTCTTTGAAACTTGACACAATAAAGCAGTTTCAAGTTCTGTCTCTATGGTTTGTTTGCTGTTGATGTAGCCCTAAGCAGAGACTGGCGAGAATCACTTTCATGGAAAGGGCCTGCCAAGCTTCCAAAAAACTACGAGTTGCCTGAAATGTCAGCAAACACTTTTTCACCCAATCTTGATGATACTTTCAGGTAATGATCAGTACACCAAGCCCACTTGGCTCGCCAAATTTCGTTCTTCTAGGTTAAACCGTTCCTTGGCAGTAACCGGTTTCATTTTGAGGTTTCACTCTGTTTTCTCCTATAGGGATACATGTATTTGGAACTCTAAATCAAACACGGTTTGTGCTAGCTCTTTGAAACTTGACACAGTAAAGCAGTTTCAAGTTCTATCTCTATGGTTTGTTTGCTGTTGATGTAGCCCTAAGCAGAGACTGGCGAGAATCACTTTCATGGAAAGGGCCTGCCAAGCTTCCAAAAAACTACGAGTTGCCTGAAATCTCAGCAAACACTTTTTCACCCAATCTTGATGATACTTTCAGGTAATGATCAGTACACCAAGCCCACTTGGCTCGCCAAATTTCGTTCTTCTAGGTTAAACCGTTCGTTGGCAGTAACCGGTTTCATTTTGAGGTTTCACTCTGTTTTCTCCTATAGGGATACATGTATTTGGAACTCGAAATCAAACACGGTTTGTGCTAGCTCTTTGAAACTTGACACAATAAAGCAGTTTCAAGTTCTGTCTCTATGGTTTGTTTGCTGTTGATGTAGCCCTAAGCAGAGACTGGCGAGAATCACTTTCATGGAAAGGGCCTGCCAAGCTTCCAAAAAACTACGAGTTGCCTGAAATGTCAGCAAACACTTTTTCACCCAATCTTGATGATACTTTCAGGTAATGATCAGTACACCAAGCCCACTTGGCTCGCCAAATTTCGTTCTTCTAGGTTAAACCGTTCCTTGGCAGTAACCGGTTTCATTTTGAGGTTTCACTCTGTTTTCTCCTATAGGGATACACGTATTTGGAACTCTAAATCAAACACGGTTTGTGCTAGCCCTTTGAAACTTGAAACAGTAAAGCAGTTTCAAGTTCTATCTCTATGATTTGTTTGCTGTTGATGTAGCCCTAAGCAGAGACTGGCGAGAATCACTTACATGGAAAGGGCCTGCAAAGCTTCCAAAAAACTACGAGTTGCCTGAAATCTCAGCAAACACTTTTTCACCCAATCTTGATGATACTTTCAGGTAATGATCAGTACACCAAGCCCACTTGGCTCGCCAAATTTCGTTCTTCCAGGTTAAACCGTTCCTTGGCAGTAACCGGTTTCATTTTGAGGTTTCACTCTGTTTTCTCCTATAGGGATACATGTATTTGGAACTCTAAATCAAACACGGTTTGTGCTAGCTCTTTGAAACTTGAAACAGTAAAGCAGTTTCAAGTTCTATCTCTATGGTTTGTTTGCTGTTGATGTAGCCCTAAGCAGAGACTGGCGAGAATCACTTTCATGGAAAGGGCTTCCAAGCTTCCAAAAAACTACGAGTTGCCTGAAATCTCAGCAAACACTTTTTCACCCAATCTTGATGATACTTTCAGGTAATGATCAGTACACCAAGCCCACTTGGCTCGCCAAATTTCGTTCTTCTAGGTTAAACCGTTCGTTGGCAGTAACCGGTTTCATTTTGAGGTTCACTCTGTTTTCTCCTATAGGGATACATGTATTTGGAACTCTAAATCAAACACGATTTGTGCTAGCTCTTTGAAACTTGACACAATAAAGCAGTTTCAAGTTCTATCTCTATGGTTTGTTTGCTGTTGATGTAGCCCTAAGCAGAGACTGGCGAGAATCACTTTCATGGAAAGGGCCTGCCAAGCTTCCAAAAAACTACGAGTTGCCTGAAATCTCAGCACACACTTTTTCACCCAATCTTGATGAAACTTTCAGGTGCCTGAAATCTCAGCACACACTTTTTCACCCAATCTTGATGAAACTTTCAGGTAATGATCAGTACACCAAGCCCACTTGGCTCGCCAAATTTTGTTCTTCTAGGTTAAACCGTTCCTTGGCAGTAACCGGTTTTCATTTTGAGGTTTCACTCTGTTTTCTATTATAGGGATACATGTATTTGGAACTCGAAATCAAACACGGTTTGTGCTAGCTCTATGAAACTTGACACCATAAAGCACTTTCAAGTTCTATCTCTATGGTTTGTTTGCTGTTGATGTAGCCCTAAGCAGAGACTGGCGAGAATCACTTTCATGGAAAGGGCCTGCCAAGCTTCCAAAAAACTACGAGTTGCCTGAAATCTCAGCACACACTTTTTCACCCAATCTTGATGATACTTTCAGGTAATGATCAGTACACCAAGCCCACTTGGCTCGCCAAATTTCGTACTTCTAGGTGAAACCAGTTCGTTGGCAGTACCCGGTTTCATTTTGAGGTTTCACTCTGTTTTCTCCTATAGGGATACATGTATTTGGAACTCTAAATCAAACACGGTTTGTGCTAGCTCTTTGAAACTTGACACCATATAGCAGTTTCAAGTTCTATCTCTATGGTTTGTTTGCTGTTCATGTAGCACTAAGCAGAGACTGGCGAGAATCACTTTCATGGAGAGGGCCTGCCAAGCTTCC